>NW_006300375.1:4281688-4282758 GCF_000327345.1 Myotis davidii
CATCACTTTAACAATGTTGAGTTTTGCATTGTGGAAGTTTAAAGTGTGTTCATAAGTCTTTTAGGGTTAGGAGGGTGGCTGAATTGAAATTTTTTCCTAGAGCACCCACCGTAGTGAGTTTCACTAGACTATGTGTTGGATTTATCACTGGTTTTCACTAAACTCAATAATGTGTTCACTGAGTAATACCAGTGACTGAACCTTGAGTCAGTGGAGCAGCCAGCCTGGGAATGGCCAGGTGCTGGATATTAATAGATTCACTGGGAGCTGGTGGTGGGTGCAGGTGGTCAGGACAGGCTTTAACAGCAGCAAGTACAAGGAAACTCAACACGAAAATCATGCTCTGTCAGAGAGACCCACACCTCCGTGGCAGGCAGGGTCGAGGTGGGTAGGACAGTTTCAGATGCTAGTGGGCTTTAGCAAGCAGCTGCAGAAGCCCCGACTACATGTTCCTATTAACGACAGGAAATAATAATTGCAATAACTATCTTAATGTGGTCAAGGCATCCTGAAATTATTAAAAACAATCAAGTTGGTGTGATCATTACCATTTTATAGATGAGGAAATTGAGGTTCAGACAATTAAAGCAAGTTGCTCAGTACACACAAGCAGTCAACGAGTGGGTTTATGCTTCTTAGTCTGATCCTTTGAAAGACAGTGGGTTGAAGACCCAAAGGGACCAGGATAGTAGGCGAGAAATCAAGTAAGGAATTTTGCATTTTGTCTTCTGAGCCAACTTTTAGCAAGGGCTGTGGCAGCCTCTGCTCACTTACTGGACTGAGAGGACTAATCAAGGTGTAAGGGAAGGAAGAAGGAAGAGTTAGGCTCACAGTAGCTCATCGACTGACAACTTCAAGCCTGGCCTCCGCACTCCCCCTCGAGGCCATGAAATGACCCAGGCACATGTCCTCACTCAGTGGAAAGGACCTTGATGCAGAGACAGGAATCTACCCTCATTTCTTTTTCCAGGGTTCATGGCCCGAGGTAGGACTG
Organism: Myotis davidii; assembly: GCF_000327345.1. Classification (NCBI taxonomy): domain Eukaryota; kingdom Metazoa; phylum Chordata; class Mammalia; order Chiroptera; family Vespertilionidae; genus Myotis; species Myotis davidii. Next base: position 4,282,683 of record NW_006300375.1, read on the forward strand.
AACCTTCAGGTGGAATTCAGGTGCCCCAGATGTGAAGGCTGGAGGCTGGAGGGGCAGGGAGCCAGGGTGGTGCTGA
>NW_006300375.1:4282824-4286101 GCF_000327345.1 Myotis davidii
ATTTGAACACCTACTTTGATTTACAATGTTCTCATAGATCAGATTATCTTTTTTTTTTACATTTTTTAAAGTACTTAGTTATTTCGTCCTCCTCTTTGAGTATTCCACTATGTGCCAAGGGACAAGAAATGCCATAGGAAAAAAAACTACTAAAGGACAGAAATAGGCAATTTATCAAAAAAATAAATATAATGGCTTTTGACTGTATCAAGTAATATACAAATTATAGCAATAATGATATGTCATTGTTCACCTATAAGTTTGGGAAAGCTAAATATTATAACAAAACTTTGGCAATAATACAAGAAAACTGTGAGTATAACTTGACACAACATCTTTGAAAAAATTGGCAATATTAATCAGAACATTAAGAACACTTGCTATTTGAATTTTATGTCTTGGACTTTATCCATAATACATGAACATATGTGAAATGACATAAATGGGGGAACAAAGCAATGTGAAAAATAGTGTTTTAGCACATAGATGCATAGAATATCCTAGAAGCATATATAAGAATCTTTTTAAATATTGTTGGCAACAAACTGGGAAGGATACTGAAAGTCAGTAGTAATAGAGATATTTTTATGACATACTCTTTGTCTTCTTTCTTTTTCTTTCACATTTACATGTATTTTGATGATAAAAAAAAAAAACAATAGCCAAAGCCAAAAATATTCAAAATTAGCAAATATCTATTGTGGTAGATAGGATTCTGAGATGGTCTCCAAGATCCCTGCTTCCTGGTACACATGACCTTTGTAGTCACCAACCCTGAGTGCAGGTGATGCCTATCATATAATGGATTTCATTCTTATAATTAGGTTATGGTATACAGCAAAGGTGAAGGGATTTTGCAGGTGTAATCAAAGTCCCTAATCAATTGACTAAGTTAATCAAACATGAGATTTCCTGGGTAGACCGGGGAGTGTGCCCTTGGAGGTCATAAAGGTATTCTTGCTGGCCTTAGAGAAGTAAGCTGCCATGATGTGAGGGGCTTATGTGACCAGAACTTGAGAGCAGCCTTTATTGATTATACCCTTGTGAGACTCTGGGCAGAGGACCCAGTTTAGCTAGGCTGGACTCCTGGCCCATGGAAAGTATGACAAAATATATTGGCATGGTTTTAACTCTCTAAGTTTCTGGTAATTGTTAATGCAATTATAAAAAATGAATACAATTGAATACTCACTATGCACCAAGAAAATAAGTTTTAGCACAACATGGTAAAGAAAGTTTTCTTATTGCCAAGTATGGAGAATTGAAGACTATATACTAAATTCTCACAATACAGCACCCATACATGGGGATATAGACACCATCAGAGCATGTGCCAGTGAGAGATTAACCTTGCCCTGTATATTTCAATACAGATTGGTTGACTTTAACCTCTCAGAGAACATTTGTATTTATAGTGTCAGCTTCGCTGTTACTGTAAACAACTCCCATTGAGGAGACTGTTTTGCTGAACAGGCATCAAAAGGGACGAGAGGCAGTCTTAGTCTAAGAACAGTCATGGCGTGGAAAATAAATAAGGATCAGAATAAGTGATAGCAATTGTGGGAAAGTGTAAAAATGAAGCTATATTCTAAATCACAACAATCAGTGTGATTAAGAAGATCTAGAATGAGGCATAGGAAGTAGCATTTAAAAAAAAAAAAGAAAGAAAGAAAGAGGAATGGAGAGGGATAGAGAGAAATAGTGATATCAGAGAGAAACATTGATCAGTTGCCTCTTGCACATCCCCTACTGGGGATTGAGCCTGTAACTTGGACCTGTACCCTGATCAGGAATCAAACCAGTGCATGGGACAACACTCAACCAACTGAGCCACACTGGCCAGGGCCAAGAAGTAGCACTTGTAATAACAATGTCAGGTGATTTTGATGCAGGGGGGTCTAGGGATCACAATATGACAGCACTCTATTAGAGCTGTGGGTTTCATCTATTGGTGACAGTTTGTCAATGAAACATATGCCCAGAGAGAGTGAAATGGAAAGAGAACTAACCTGAGAAAAGAATGTAAGTCTAAAGTGCTTTGGAAAAGGAAGATCTAGGGAGTTCAATCTCTTGGGCAAGGGAATTATCCTCTAAACTAAAGGAATTTTATTGGAAGATGTATGTAAAATACTGTTCTCTCCTACACTTAATATAGGTGTTGTGAATAACAAAATGCAATTACATATATGGAAAATTTTGAAGAGAAAAGGTTTTTTTTAATTAATGAAGGATGTTATAATATTTCAAAGTCATGCAGTATTATCAAAACTATCTTAAAATGTGATTTTCCCCCTGCGACTTTGACATTTTATGGCTAAATAACACTTGTATGTACATAGAACCATCATTTATCTTCATCAACAAGAATAATTTGCTTATTATTTATATGAAGGTTAGTTCTGGAACTTTATGAGCCTAAACACATTGATTAATTGAAACAGATATTCATTTTGTCATGCTTTGTTCAAAAAAAGGTGGTAAGAATGTAATACGTGCCAAGCACACCAAGAGATGTCTTAGATTTGTCATCAAAGTATTGCAGTACTATCTAAGTATGGGTAGGAAATATATGTATAAACCTTACAGGCACAAAAGAAAAGTGAATTCTAAAGGAGTAGGAATTAAAGGAAGTCTTCACAGAGTAAGTGAATATTAGCAAGGCCATGCCTCTTAAGAGCTATGGGGATTTGTATCAGAATGCTTTTGATGGCAAAGAGCAAAATACCCATTCTAAAATTGGCTTAAATAATGTGAAAATTGTCATTTCTTATGACAAGATTGGAGCTAGAATCAGTCCGATCTAATTCAGTGGTTTGAGGACATCACCAAGGAACCAAGTTTCTCTTCTCTTTCCACTCTGCTATTCTCAGAGTTAGCTTCTGACATTGAGTTCTTCTCCTAAATGTATTTAGAATATCACGCCTCCGAACGCATCAACCAATAATAGGATAGGATCAGAGGGAAATCCCTATCTTGTTTTTGTTATTTTTCTTCCTCACCTGAGGATATTTTTTCTGTTGATTTTTTTTAGAGAGAGTGGAAGGGAGGGAGCAGGGGGAGAGAGAGAGAGAGAGAGGTGGTTGCCTCCCATGCACACCCCAACTGAGGCTCAGGTTGGAACCTGCATCCCAGGTACGTGCCCTGGACTGGGAATTGAACCTGTGTTCCTTTGGTGCGAGGGCGGATGCTCTAATCACTGAACCACACCGGGCAGGACTCGTTTCAACTACTTTTCCATTGATTAGAAAGAATTATACAATGGTTTCTTCAAAAGGGC
>NW_006300375.1:4286198-4291471 GCF_000327345.1 Myotis davidii
CAATGTATTGGGCTTAGACTTATCATGTTCATCCCTGGGAGCTCTGGTGGGGCCCAGTGCTTCATGCTTAATTCCAAGTATTCAAATGCTATATGGAGGAAGAAAAAAAAATCAGTTATTGGTTTTGCAAGGGAAAAGAGGATGAGGATGACTATTAGAGTCTAACAGAAATTTCAGACAGTGTGTAAATGAATGGAACCATTAGCAAGTATGTATAGTTGAGAAGCTACAACTAATTCAATAGAGTCCAAGCCCAGCCTGACAGGGCATGGACCATGGAGAGTTTCACATTATCCTCGGGAGCAGGGACCCAGGAAACGACGTGGTGAAACTTGTGTTCTAGAGAGATCACTCTGGAAAGATAACTGTGACTTTTGAGGCAAGCAGACCAAGAGGAGAACCTTGTGAAATAAAGTAAAGGATTGTGTCCTCTAGTATTGATAGTATATGTAGAGACAAAAATGCCTGGTTTCAGAAATACTTGAGTGATAAAAATTAGTTACCAATTATATGCTGGAGGAAAGGTACTATTGAGTCCCTTTATTTTTATCTCCATATATATATATTGAAAATGTACACTAAAAGGTTAAAACGAAAACAAAATTCTCCCATATAGAACTGACAAAACGCAGATTTAATTAAGTGAAATAGTTTCAAAGATGGTAATGGATAAATGCATTTAAAGTTTGTGGCATAAATAAGTCACACATTTCTAAAATTTACCACATATGGGTGTAATTTTATAATATTCTTCTGAAACTATTGATTTATTCTTTGTTGAGCATCCTAACTTTAATGTCTTTGACCAGAAATATTTTACTTATTCTCAGCCTTAAAAAACCTAGTCCACTTTGTAGAAAAACACTTAAAAAATACCCATTCTAATTAAATTTGTTGATATTTTTTCCAGGTTGATTTGCATTAACAGCAATTATTTTTCTAGAAAATGCTAAACACCGCCGCATCACACTTTCTTTGTGACTGGTAGTCTTTACATTTTGGCAGAAATGATTTGATGCTGGAAAGAATTTGTGTTGTTTATTGGGGACCCATCAAGCCTTGAGAGAGCCTGATCCTTCTAATGGGAACAGTCTCACACTTGGAACTCAGCTAGCACTGGTGAGAACAGGGCTGTCATCTATGTTTTTCTTACAGAGCTTTCTCTGTGTGAAGCAAAGTAATCTGTTCAAGTATCAAACCCATGACCTTCAACTTGCGGGGCAAGCTCCAACCAACTAGCCCAGCAGCTGAAAGCAGAATGAAGAATTCTTCCTTTACAGCTTTACTCTGGCCTCCTGAGCTGGAGCACACTCCCTGTGAGAGATCAGTTAAGTCACAAGAACTATCTTTTGTGAAAACCCGCCTTTCTACATTCTCAGAAATAAAAATCCTTTGCACAATCAAACAAAGCAGCCAAACAAGACCTGCAAGTGGAAATCCAGCCATTTAGCAGGGAAGTTGTCTACAGCTGATTTCTACAAAGGTTCTTCAACTTGTAACATGGGATGCCCTTTTTTCTCCTCTTGAAATATTTTAAAAGGAGAACCCCCCATTTTCATTGATTATTTGCTGATTTTTTTTAAAAAAAAAATTTCATCGGAGGATACCTTTTCTGTTGTTTGTTTTTTATTTTTACTGATGAGAAAAAAGAGAGAGAAAGACTTTGATCATCTGCCTCCAATACGTACCTCAACTGGGGATTGAGATTGATAGCCTATCCCAGGTATATGCCTTGACCAGGAATTGAACCTGCAACCTTTTAGTGTATGGGACAACACTCTAAAAAACTGGGCCACCCAGCCAAGGCAAATTTTTTAAAAAGTTCAGTTACTGTGTAAACATCATGGCAACTATTTAGATTACTGAAAACATATTTCCAGATCAGATTCACTGATTCAGAATTTGCTGAGATTATTGGCAGAGAATATTTTGCAAGGAAGATGCTCTACATTAAGAGCTTTACAGCTTCTGCAGACTTCGCTCCCCACAACCAGCAGCACATTTACCTAATATGAAACATGTTTACTTAATGGTTTCTTGAAACCTCATAAATCTAAAAGAAGCTAAAGGACCAAAACCATAGACAACAGCTAAAAGTTTAGAAAGAAGAAAAGATATTTGTGGTAAATACTGAAATTTAACTGTTTTGGTATTTTGATCTAGAATTTTGCTATAAAGTGAATCCTAGATACCAAGACAATAGCTGAGTTGTTATCTCATAAGTTTATAGTTACCAAGTACAATATTATGTATCAAACATTTCTTAAATTTGCTTAGAAGTTGACATGACAAAAAGACAACCCATTATGCCTTTATCTTGTGAAACATTTTAAAGGGATTTTTTTTCTGAAATAGAGGCCTAAATTGTGTCAACTTATTGGCAGCATCTGACTTTGCATACTCTACATTAATTATTTTTACTTTTTCAACACAATTTAACCTATTTCTCCACCTTTGGATTAGACTATTATGCTGATAGTAATTATACCTACCTATATTAACATTAAATTTTACTCTCCACTATGCAACAGAACATTTAGTGAATAAAATGAAAGTGCTTATTTCCATGGCTTTGATAATTCTTTTTACCATAACAAGGGAAACTTTGTTCTAGTTTAATGGAAAAGAAACTTGGAAGTCGATATTAGTACATAGCTTTGCAAAATACAACATCACATTTTATAACAATATAGTTTACAAGTCATAAAAGTGTATAAACATTACTATTGACCTATAAAATTTTAAATATTCTATTTTTGTAAATCCTCACTGGAGGATATGTTTTTATTGATTTTAGAGGGAGAGAAAGAGAAAGAAACATCATCGATATCAGAGAGAAATATCAATCGGTTGCCTCACATACACTCTGGGACCAGAGATCTTACCAAAACCTGGGTATGTGCCCTGACTGAGAATCAAACCTGAAACCTTTTGGTGTATAGGACAACACTCAACCAACTATGCCACACTGGCCAAGGCTAAACATTCTTTTCTTGGTCTGTTTTGATTATACTGTTTCTAGGATCATTTCCATTGTAACAGCACTAGCATTTTACTTTTATGATTAGATAAATTATCTCTTCTCTAAAAGCTTTGAATTTAGCTTCAGAGGAACAGGTGTTATATAAGAACCCAGGTATGCAAATGCACGGACTATATAACATTGCCTTAAAATTTACACAATGTCCATGCTTTCTTAGGAAAACACAAAGAAGAAAGATGATGTTTGCAATTATGATAGTGTCATGTGGAGTTTGAAGCCAAGCTTTATCGTTGACTTCACTGGGGAGATTAAGTTCCCCAAGCTTTCTTTCTACATCTGTTAATGGGGAAAACAATCCTTACCTCAAAATTTCATAGGTGTGCAAAAGGGGTGTGAAGAATCTTACAAAATAATGATTATTTAAAGGGTATCAGGGTAATTGATGCATATCAAGAAGTGCCAACTATCCATGTATATGTTCTACACAGGAAAATTATTAAAGCTAAAACCTACCCAAATCCAATATTTTGTTAGTTGGATATTCACAAGCACAATTATGTGACTGTTGAATCTTTAAACAGCACTGCTCATCTAGGGAGTACATAAGCAATATTATTAACACTTGTTTTATATGATAGACAAGAGAGTCTAATACACCTAAGTTTGTAAAAGGCCTCTCTTGTCTTTTGCCTTAATTGCCATGTCCAAGTGCTGTTTATATAGAGAGAAACCCACAGCTTCAGGGAACTGGAACTTCACAGAAGGCTTGAAGTTACAGGGCATCACATATTTAGAAAAGAAGGTGGCCACCTTGGAGAATGAGCTTTAAGTAAAGTTCTTCAAGGATATGAACAATGATGTTTGGAAACTTTCTATACTTTAAGGGGGAAAGAATGAAATGAAAATAAAATGGTTCTTTTAAGCAAATTCATAGTAATATAATAATATATATGGTTGATATGTATTAGAACGGTGGAAAGACATTTTGCAAAGCATTGCACACAAACAAACAAAAGACTATGCCTTCCTCTCTGAGTGGTGATCCCATTTCACCTTCACCTGAACAGGAGAATTTAGTTATTGTCACTTGCAAGAATGTGGCTTCATCTCACAGACATAATATTGACTGAAAGGAGCCAGACAAAAAGGAGTTATAGACTATCGAGTGTCACTTATGTGGAGTCAAGAACCAACAGAACTAATCTTAGTGACTGAAGTCAGAGAGTGGCTATTTTTGTGGAGAGGATGGAGGACCACAAAAAGAGCCTTCTAGGGGCTGGAAGTGTGGTGATTACACAGGTGTGGACATAAGTAAAATCACCAACCTATAGACTTAAGATCTATGCACTTTAGTGTTGTGTATGTTATGCATTAAAAAGTTTTAAAATATATTTACAGTGTTGGGCATCCTTTAAGATGTGATATGACTTCTGTGACAGCAGAATGATTTGTATTCCTGATTGCATTTTTTGAGTCTATATATAAATCTGGTTATTTTCTCCATAGACTTAAAAATAATTGAGGTGCTTGAGACAACATATAGAATGTATGGGTAGCAAAATAATATATTTTCTAATGAAAATAGATTTTGCACTACTTTTTAAAATATTTCCTAGCCAAGGTTTTGTCTATCTAAAATGATTCATTTATTAACTAGAATATCTTATTCTGTGACCATGAAGACAAGTAGAAAAAGTGATTGATACTTGTGTTGCATTCTAGAGTAATGTTGTTCAATAAAACTTTCTGTAATGATAGAAATATTCTATGTCCATGCTGTCCAATATAGTAACCATTAGCCACATGTGGCTATTAGTACTTGAAATGTTGTTGGTATGACAAGGTAACTTAATTTTATTTAAGTTCAATTAATATTTAAATTTAAATAGCCAAATATAGCTGATGGCTACCATGTTGGAAAGAATGATTCTAGAGCTTTAAAAAATTATTATATGCATGCTCTAATGTCCCAGAAAAAACCTACACATATTATTTCAAGTTTACAATTTTTTTGTTTTTATTTATTTTTTCTTTATTGATTAATGTATTACATATGTGTCCTTATCCTCCCATTGTCCCCCCACCTCCCCCACTTATGCCCTCACCCCTCTGGTGTCTGTGTCCATTGGTTAGGCTTATATGCATACATACAAGTCCTTTGGTTGATCTCACCCCCTTATCCCAACCCTCCTCTACCTTCCCTCTGAGGTTTGATGGTCTGATCAAAGCATTCTCTGTCTCTGGATCTATTTTTTTGTCATCAGTTTGTGTTGTTTGTTATATTCCACAA
>NW_006300375.1:4292394-4293139 GCF_000327345.1 Myotis davidii
GCCTTAAATAGGGGGTCCCTCTCACCCCTGCCGAGGGAGAGCCGCCATTAGTATTTTAATGGGGAGTACATTGAATCTATAGATTGCTTTGGGTAGTGTGGACATTTTAATGATGTTGATTCTACCAATCCATGAACATGGTGTGTTGTTTCATCTGTTTATGTCTTCCTCTATCTCTTTTTTCAGTGTCCTATAAGCTAAGGGGGCGAGGGGGAAGAGAGGATCTGAGAAAGATCACACAGGCATTGAGTAGCAGAATTGGAATTGCAATTTTTTCATAGAATACCTCCCAGTTTCTCTGGGTACTCATGGTCTCTATCATCTCCTTTCCTGTCACTTTCCTCTGCAGGAAAAAGTGCACTAAAAATCAGGAAAATTCTCTGTTTTCCTTCTCTGGATTTTCATCATATTTCTAATTACTTGACATCAGGAAATATATTTTAATATTTAACCTTCATGGGTATAGTGTATCATGGGGATATATGGACAATGACATCTCCCTGTGGTGAGTCTAAAATGAGTCAGTTCTTCAGAGTAGCAGTTCATGAATCAGATTTGAATAATCTTAAAGTCATGACACTACACCCACTAAAAAAATCCATTGCCTAATTCAAAATTACTCTGAACCCTTCCACCTCACCTGTAAGTACTGGATTATGTATAAAGACATTCTTAAAATGTCAGTCCCTAATGCCTTTTCTGATTCTCCAGCAAAAAATGATCTCTAATTTCTTTTTTTTTTTTT
>NW_006300375.1:4295194-4305707 GCF_000327345.1 Myotis davidii
TATGACCATGTGGTTTTTTTCTTTCAATTTGTTTATGTGATGTATCACGTTTATTGATTTGCGGATATTGTACCATCCTTGCATCCCTGGGATAAATCCTACTTGGTCATGGTGTATGATCTTTCTGATGTACTGCTGGATCCGATTTGCTAAGATTTTGTTGAGGATTTTGGCATCTATGTTCTCTAATTTCTTTTTATAACTCTTTCAAAATTGTGTCTCCGTCTACTTTTTATGATTTTTAAAATTTCATATATACTTCTCTCTGAGATGTGTGACATTTTAAGGTAGGAAGAGAATCTTATTTTATTTTTTTACTTCTCATTAAAGCCCCTAGCATAGTGCATTGCACACAAAAGAATTCAGTAAATATCTGTAGAAATCAACCAATTGCTAATATGGTTCTATAGTGAGTATTTTAGTGAAGACATGCATGATTAAAGAAATATATTAATGATACACAACTTCTGAAGAGTATCAATATGAAAGTTTATCAAAACATCTCACATTTTTCCATTAGATATAATCAAAGCAAATTTAAAATTCTTACCTCTTCAAGAAATGCCTCCTTAATTATCTCAATTACCTCTATTCTTAGTACAATGCTGTTATCACAAGGAATTATTTTTTTGGGGAGGGGGGATCTTTTTTGGGCAGTTATATCCCACAATTTAATTTTTAATTCTACAGTAATAAAAAGACAGATTTTGCAGACTTCATTTATTTCGCATTAACATCATATTGTCTTGGATCTTTTACTTTTTGTTAATGGATTTTACTAACAAAGTGTCATTGTGTTTTGTAAAAAATTCCTGTCACCAATTCCTTTGAAATAAGTTCATATGCCATAAGAATGATGTTAATTTCATCAACACTGTAAAATGAAATGTGGCTGCTGTAAACTACATAACACATTTTAACAGTAGTAGAGAACATCATGTTTAATATCACACAGAAGAAAAAAGACAGTAATTTGTCATCCCTAAACTTCAAGCTCTTTAATGACTCTTAGATTGAATCCTAAACTTCTCCATATGTCTCATAAGCCTCATATATTAGAACATCATTCATTTCTAATGCCACACACCCCCTTTTTTCTGGTTGAACCTTGTATGTGTTGAATTGTTCTTTCAGCTTCTTAAACAGGTCTTCTCTCAGGATTTAGTGTGGCTAACTTCTTGTCTTACCTTAAATATCACCTCTACAGAAAGGTAGTTCTTGGCCAGCCAGTCTAAAGCAGAACCTACTCTAGCCCATGTTCCCCCCATCCACCCCTTTGTAATACATCAAACATTTATCTGGTTTCATTTACAGTGTTTCCAGATGAATAACAGAAATTCAGAATCATATTCATTTATACAACTGTGATCACTGGCTTATGTAATTGAATATCCAGCGGAAGGTGGAAATCGGCATTAGTTAACAAGAACCTTGTTGTCCTGTTTTGCTGAGATTCTCTCACCCACATAGGGATATAGCAGCAGCACTAGGCATCACCGCCAAGGAAGAAAGAGGTAGGTTTCCCCCTTCTCTTAAGAGTGTGTCAACTTTTCCCCTACAGCTTTAGAACAAGGTTTCCCTCATGTTTCTTTGGTTGGAATTGTGTTACAGTACCATCCCTGAACGAACATCTATGGTCAGGTGAATGCAAAAACTGCTTTACCTAGGTTTGAGTTGCTCCACCATTGGCTTCCAAGAAATGAAACTTCTTTTAGAACAATGTGTTCATACCTAGAACTTGAGCAAACATCAACTTTCCAGAGGTATATGAGCTACAAGGGGAAAGTACACCACTGGAAAATCAGAGCAGATAGATACTGGGCACACAAACAGTGTGAGCACTATCAGCCAGTTTTAGTTCATTATATCCATTTTGCCATCCAAAGTCATTTATTTATAGGTGTTTCAACTAATTTTGTTTGTCTCCCTAAACAGAATGCAAATTCACGAGAGGATTTGGTATGTCTGGTCTACTGATGTGTACTCAGAAGCTAAGTTTGACACATGGCATGTTAATAAACATCTGTGTTGAATTAAATGAAGGTCATTTTACTATTCCATTTGTGTTTTTCTCTAGAAAAATTATATTCATCATTTTAGTCTTAACTTTGGCACATCATTTTACCTACACATCCCTTTTTCTACTAACATTTTACTGACTCACCACACTTGGTATCACACAGCATCAAAATAATCGTGTATTTAATGATCTGTCTATCAGGAGTCCATAAACTCCAAGATCTCCCTTTCTAATCCGGTCATTGTGTTATTGCCAATGTTTAACATGATTCCTATAACACAACGGGAATAATGAAATGAATGAGGGAAACTATACAAATAGGTTCCATTTGCAAGTGTCCTTTCTTTCAATATTACTCTTGGGGGAGAAAAAAAGTATTGCAATGGGTTTAGTATTTCAATAGGGCAAACCTGTTGTGACAGTTTAAGGTGGTAAAAACGTATAGTCTCCATAAATAACACATACAAATTAAGAAGTGTGTAGGAAACAAGCCAGATGGATGACAGTACTGGTATCCACAGAGAAGCCTGCTGAAGTTTGGCCGGACCTCACAAAGTAAAACATAAATTTTGGGATCTGGCAATATGCCTCTTAAAAAAACAGCTTTCAGTGATTAAGAATAAAGAGGTCTTCAGAGAACTTATATGAGTGTGAAAGTTTATTAATTTATGGTGACAAATAACTGTGACATAAATTAGAGTAGTTGAAGCCAAAATTATCAGAGCATTCTTCCCCTGGGTCATGCTACATGGGAAGTCAAACATCAGAAGCATGCTTGAGGAGGTGTAAATTTAAGGGGAAAAACTATCTATCTATGTATCTGTCTTCTGTATCTATATCTATCATCTATCTGCCATAGTTAAGAAATATTAAAGTTCTTTTCTATTATTAAATTACTTTTCCAATTGTATAAATATAAAAGTAGGTTGACCAAGACAAATTTTAGCCAAAAGAATTTGAAAAAACATCTACTCACTATAGAAAAAGTTTTTCCAATTCAACCAGTATAAATATTTGAATATGTTGCAAGAATATCACAAAATTCTTCTTTAATATCCTCTTGCTTTCGGTTTTATTCTTGTCCCAATGATCCTAAGCTTAAATTTCACTTTGTACTGCTATATATATATATATGCCATTTTTTAATGGCATAGATTTAATTACCAGTGAAACCTGTTGCTACAATAGCTTCATTGAGTAAAGAGAACATTTAATGACATTCAATCTTTTTTGTGTAGGGCAAACCAACTCTTCACTGTATGAGTGTCTGGTTAAAACGTCTATGTAAACTTTAAAATATACATTAGATGAGCCCAAAAGAAGTAACAATGTAACGTCACATTTCATTTTATTTTCTACACTTTCCTTTGTGGAGATGTCTACTCAAGTTTGGAATTCCATAAAACTTTTCATGCCAACTCATATTACCAGCCATTTTTTTCTTTTGCTTTATTCAGCTGGACTCCTTGTCAAGTAGGGCTTCTGACAACTGTGAAAACACTTTTTTTTTTTTTTTTGCTCTTTGAGTAAATTCAAAAGAAATGGGCTCTTTTGCTTTGTAGTTTCTGGTATTACTATAAGTCATACTCAATGTGGCATTGCTCTTAAAATGAACATATTCCTTATTATTTCAAGGGTGGCACATATTGTTTTCCTTTTTACATTTTCTCTTCTATGATCATCTTGATGTAATGAGAGAGATGAACTTGATTTCTACCAATGTGTCATAATCAAAATAACATTGACTACACAAAGGAATTATTGAACATTTTTCATGGAAACTTAAGATGATTATATTTTACATAGGGACAGAAGGGCATTTCTATTTTAAATAAGATAATGTCATCTCAAATTTAACTAAAAATGAATTTATTTTTTGAAAACATTGACAGGGATGGCATTACAGCTACTAGATTGTATGAAACTTGGTACCAGAATGTAGAAAACAGGGAATTTCCTTTCTTCCTTTCTTAAGCTTAATAGAAACTAATTAGGACAGTCTTTTAAACTATGGCTGGATTAATGAGAACAATTTTCTTATGCATACTAGCTAGTGAACCTGAGTCAGGAGGAGTGGAAGAATGATATCAGAACCCAGTCTGCGCACACACACACACACACACACGCACGCCAAGACTGAGTACTCAGGTCCTATCTGGTAATTTCTATATATATATACAATGCCCCATTGAAGAGAAACTGAGTCATTAGCACCCCTTAGGGCACTGATTATGAAGAACATTTATTTTTATCTGCATGTCCTGCATTAGCACACCACTGAGGAGTGAAGGAGCCTTTGGTGCCACTTGAATGCAGCTGCTGCTAAGGCTGCCACTCCGCCCCTGTGTCCCACCAGCCTTAGACTTCCTGGCACCATTATCGTTGTCTCGACCAAAAGCTGAATGAAAGACAATCTTAAAATATCACACAACTCTATAGCCATGGAAAAGAGGGGAGACTATCAGGAAGAGGATGAAAATGAATAAAGTTAAATGTAACCTGACTGTGGGTCCAAATTGAGGTCACGGTGACATTATCACCCAAGCTTTGCTAGTTTGTCTTCCATAGCGAGATGACCTCAGCATCCCACCTCCAAGTCTTCTCACTGCATGTCCTGTTCTTTCATCTACAGCCCCGAGGAACACCCTTCTCCTCCTAGAAGGGCGACGGCCATAAAGCATCCAATAATGCAGACTTTATTCCGCTGGTGCCCCCAAACTGCAAATCACTCAACGTGACAGTGACGCACATCGTGTTTGTTTAGTTGTCTGTACTGGCAACAGCCTAGACTCCTCATATTAGCTGCCAAAGACAGCTGTAAGCATGACAGTGAGGAAAGTATGTTAAACCCCTGCCCCTTTTCCTTGGAATCGGACAGGTACCTATCATCTCCAGGTAGGCTTAGAGCAGCAGTTCAATTAGCATCTATCTGTCTCTGAGGCATTTAGATATGTATCTCAGTTGGATCCGTCCCCCTAATGATGAGGAATGCAGCCTTGGTATCTCTGAAAATCATACCCTTCTCTCATGCAGAGGCTTAGTGAGATGAAGGGCCAATAGATTCATGCTGGCTGATTATTGTCTCATCACATCTGGATTGAGGTATCCATTTTTGTTCCAGGGCCTCCATTACTAATGATATAGATGCCAGCTATTAATACCCGCTTCCCCCAAGACTATTTGCATTTTGGCAGAAAGCATGTTCTCTCCTCAGACAGATATCCACTTCCCTATTCTTCTCTCAGTTTCCCTATGAACCAGCACGCACTTAGTACCTGAGACTTCTTGATGGCTGTCTCTCTCTACTAATAGCAATTAAAGATGGGGAAATGCAAGATTTCCTCTGCCCATAGCCAGCCCCATTCTCTGTTCCCTGGCTTGTTTGTGGTTCAGTTCGGTGCAGGAGGGAGAAAGTAGGAAGTCCCATTTGCATGCACATTCAGGTCACATTCTCCAGTTAAGCTTGACCCTGCTGATTTTGGTTCTTATCTCACTCCTGTATCAATTTCTTGGTTGTTTCAAAATCTAAATGGTAGAAATTGTGAGAAATATGTTTCTTCAAACCGCAATACATTCTTTTGTGAGATTGTTGTTCTCTCCTCCCTCCCGTTCTCTCTCTCCTCTGTGGTGTAAGCAGAGAAGTGTAAAGCACTGCATTTTTGGTCCTATCCCAAACAATGCTATTACAATACCATTTTCATGCTAAATACTTATCATTGTGTTTTTCTAAGCAAAGAGAAGCTCCTCTCTTAAAGGAAATTTTAATTCAACTGTGATTATTTTCACTGTTAATGAATCTTAGGCTTATCTTAAGCATTTGCTCAATGGGTAATCTTTAAGAATTGATGCTTCATTCCTTGATATTTATGAAAGAATAAGTAATTATTGTATATAATTAGCAAAATGTTATCTGAACTACGTAGTGCTCCAGTTCTTTGTTTTCTGAGAGTCTTGTGTGTGTACATTGTAGAGCAGGGGTTGGGGACATCTGGCCCTCAGGCCATATACGGCCTGCAAAATCATTTGGCCTGGCCCTGCCAAGGCATTAGGGGTGAGCTAATTAAATGTTTGACCAAATATAGTGGGCTAATTTTTAAGTTGATAATTTTGTATGGCCCTCAAATGATGTTATAAATATCCAAATGGCCTTTGGCAGGAAAAAAAAAGGTTCCCCATTCCTATTCTAGAGGGAAATCCAACCAGCAATGAAAACAAAACAGAGCAAGACAAACACTCTCCCTCTTTTTCACATTTCTGCCTCAGCTCATTAATTGGGGACGTTTTAGTAGTGGGTAAGTTTCTGCCCTTATCTTTTTGTCTCATTAGTTCTTTCCATGGGAGAAGAAATGACTTCTTTAATCTGGAATATTAGGACAAGTTTCTGGGTAGATATATCAGACCCAGCTTGTGATTTTCTCTTAGAACCAGCTTGCCCACAGTCCACATTTATTCTTCTCTAGGCTAAATTAGTGAGGTAATGGAACCAAGACAGCCCTGCTCTTATTGTGGTCTGTCACTACTGTACAGACCCTCAACCTATGAATTTATGGTTTAATTTAATTCAGGAGGGGAAAAAACAACAACAAAACAACAGAAAGTCCAATCTGACACCAAATTCAATCCTGCTATCCATTTTACCACCAGTTAAGTTTATATTTTCCTCCTTATCTAATAGTATTCATCTACTAGTATTTTTTAAATTAATACAGAATCTAAGTGGAAGAACTCATAAGAAATAAGTCTATCCAAAACTATAACACACTATTTTTTGTGGGTTGATATTCTCTCCATATGCAGTCATGGAGGAGATATTTAAACTCATTCGTGTTGATTGTGTTTTTTGGCTGATTAGATAAACAGCTGTAAAATGATACCTAAGTATTTTTATGTATAGACACAGTGCAGTTACCAGAAGACACCAAGACTGGCTTAGAATTGTTAAGCTTTGGTCAATACACTGAGTTGTGTCCTACAAATTAATGTGTAGAGCCCTAACCCCAATGTGATGGTATTTGGAGAAGGGGTCTGATGAAGTCAAGAGGGTGGGGCCCTCATCATGGCATTGGTGCCATTTTAACAAGAGAGCCAGAGTCCTTGCTCTTGCTCTTTACCTGCCATGTGAGGCGGATGTAACAAGAAGGTGGTCCACATGCCAGGAAGAGAGCCCTTACCAGAACCTGACCATGATGACATCCTGGTCTTGGACTTCCAGCCTCCAGAACTGTGAGAAAATAAATGTTAGTTATTTAACCAACCCAGCGTATGCTATTTTGTTATGGCAGCCCCAGATGACTAAGACATTTAATTATTTAAATTACATCAACAGAACTTTCCAGCTGCATGGTGGACAGCAAGGAACGTTAAGCTTTTGAGCTTTTAAGACTTTATGGAAGAAGTGGTTTGTTTTATGCAGAAATGTGGGTTTTTACTTGTGTAACACAAAAAGCTTATAGATGATTTCCAGAAGTGAAGGATGTGATTTGGATAGGGTTTAAGGTGAACTGGGGGTGAAATACATTAAGAAAAATGGAGGTAGAGAAACAAGCCAGATCCTGATGTAGTATCAGTTCAGTTTATTTAACAATTAAATGCATACCGTTCTCCTCAATTTAACATGATTTTAATTTATTTAATTAAATAAAGTCACTGATTTCTATGTTCCTACAACATTGAATGCAACCAATTCAAATTATATTAGGACCAATAAAGTTTTCATGAAAAACTGGCAAACAAGATCATGGATGGCTGCCCACCTTATGTGAGTACCCTCAGGCCATAGAGCACTAGAGATTTCTGGAGTAGGATTCTCTTTTCTATAATTGATAATTTCCATAGTACATATATGTTCTTACTTAACATAATGTATTTTCTATATTGTGTATTGTAGAGTTAAGAAAAGCTCTTCTTCTCAATTGTTATTTTCTCTCTCTACATTTTAACATAGTAATATTCATATCTAAAAATAAGAATTTGTAAGTCATAATGTAGCTTGAAGAAGAGATGTAAGTGGAGTTTTAAAAAAAATCACACACATTAAACAGGAGTCAGGACACCTCAGTTAAATTTCTGTTTCAGCCAGTTGCCGTGTAATTATTAGACTGAAAGTGAAATCCTTAAGGAATCCTCATCTGTCACTCAATTTTCAGGTCTTTTTTTCACCCTCTCCAATTTAGGAAAATTAGGAGCTACAGTATTAAATGTGATATGTTCAAGCATTATTTTATGAATGAATATGGCATGTCAGGCACTGTGTTTCATTCATTACACCAATATCACTTTTAATCCTTATATGATTATTTCTAATTTGCCTATTTATCCCTAGGACTTAGCCTGGGGCTAAGCATATGACAGATGTTCAACAAATGTTGCTTTAACTGAAAACTCAAACCTTCCTGGTTTGAAATTCCTCACATGTGAAATGAGTGTGCTGCAACACTTGATTTCCAAGGTCCTTCCAAGCTCTGGAAGTTCTATAACTAAGCACAAGGTGAAGCTCATTAGTCCTGATCTCATCTCAAAAGATAAAGTTACACCTATAACAAATATAAAAGAAAGATCATGGGAAAAATAAAAATATGAGTGCAAGTTGAACATATAATTGTCTTCATATATTTCATGAAGAAGCAATTATAGAGGACATAGCAAAAGAGAACTTTTTAACAAAATAGCAAGATAACATTTATGAGCACTTATGTGCATAAATCATAAATGTCAGATAAACAAAATGTGTTTATATTAATTATCAATCAAAACTTTTCAGTAAGCACCAATTCTGTACAACCATGAGAAGACTCAGTCCCTGCTATTAAGACATACACTCTAGTTAGGGAGACGAAGCGCAAATACATGAAAATCTCTAGTACACTTAGGAAATTATAACATTTAATTGGATTCTGGGATAAAGTGACAAAGCTGCTTTAGGACTAGGAAACCAGCCTAGGGCTGTGGCCAGAACAATGGTTGAAGGGCCACCCCTGAGAATACCTGCAACCCATTTGCAACAAGCCAAGCCCCAGGGCACAGACTGGGAGGTTCTCTTGAACAAAAGCCTTCTCTGGGTTTCCAAATTGTAAAATGAATTCAATTAAAATAGGAAAGTTGGTACTGTAGGCCGGAATAGGTCCAAGAGCTAAATCTCCATTTGCTTCTTCAAATGTTATTACATTTTCTATTTAGATATTCATGAGTTCCTTGCATATCCTCACTGTCATCCAATAGCATACGATGTTTAAAGTAAAACTTTAAAATATTGTATTTAAAATCAAGAACACGATGACATTTTTTTTATTTATATCCAACACCGTAAAACGAAAGTTATCTGTGACTGAATTAGCAAATATGTACAAAACTTTAGAAAATCTTTGCTAGTGTTATTACTTTTTTGACCTTGTTGGGAAAAAATTAATGTAAACGTAATACATCTGTTATGTAAAAATGCCTAAGCAACTGTTTTCAAAGTCAATAGATTTTTTTATATTTTTGTTCAATCCAAGAAAATTGAGGAAGATGCTTTATATAATATTTTATGAAGGTGTACTTTTTACAAAGAACTATGTTCACTTTGATTATGTGTGATGTTAACATAAGAAACTTGCAAACCTGTAGAGAATTTTGGTGAGTTGATGTGAGCCAAACTGGCTGTAAATGCCAGGAAGCAGAATTTGTAACTTTCCACTCCCCAGAGAACCGCCAGTCCACTCCCTGCAACAGGAAGGGACAGGACAAAGGGGAGGATGGATGCACTGGCAGTGAGGTTGGGGTGATGTAGGGAAGGCAGGTGCTAGCCTGCCAATCTAGCCTGGGGAACCATGGGTTGGCTACATGGGTTGGTGCCACTGAAAGCCCTCAGAAATTTGGGAATACATAATTTCCCAGACAGAGGAGTTTTCTCTCTGGGTGCTCTTGGCTTCCTGACTCTTGTGGCTCACTTGTATTTGCCTGTGTTCCTAGAAGGCACAGGGCCCATGGCCATGCAGAACCCACACACAATGGACTATGGACTTAGTGTAGACTGGACTATGCTCCAACATGGAACAGAACCTGTGGTCAACGGCTTTAATCCTGCTCTGCTCAAGGCATAGCTGGACTTCTTCCTTGGTGGGACGAAGGGTGATTGGGCCTTAGAAACTCAGGGGCTTAATTCCACAGAAGTAAAGCTTTCTACAATATCTCATCCTCTCGAGCAAGTCTCAGAAAATTCTTTTTCTCATGACATTGCCAGAAAACCACATCTCCTGGCAACAGGTGGGGACATAGCTCCCCACCAATAATAGATCTACTTTCTCTCTCAAATCCCCAATACTCACTCTTTAAACTTTTTTTACAAGCTTTTTCTTACCACCGCCTCACCATTTTATTTTTATTTTTTTGGTTCTGTAACCAAAAGCCAGGTTTAGCTGCCTGCCACTTCAAAAAACAAATGTGTGATACAGGTGCTAGTGAAAAAGGAAAGAGGTTTATTCTGGAGTTGGCACCCTGAAAAGATGGGGACTC
>NW_006300375.1:4306296-4307544 GCF_000327345.1 Myotis davidii
TTTACAGTAAAACTTTAAAATATTGTATTTAAAATCAAGAACACGATGACATTTTTTTTATTTATATCCAACACCGTAAAACGAAAGTTATCTGTGACTGAATTAGCAAATATGTACAAAACTTTAGAAAATCTTTGCTAGTGTTATTACTTTTTTGACCTTGTTGGGAAAAAATTAATGTAAACGTAATACATCTGTTATGTAAAAATGCCTAAGCAACTGTTTTCAAAGTCAATAGATTTTTTTATATTTTTGTTCAATCCAAGAAAATTGAGGAAGATGCTTTATATAATATTTTATGAAGGTGTACTTTTTACAAAGAACTATGTTCACTTTGATTATGTGTGATGTTAACATAAGAAACTTGCAAACCTGTAGAGAATTTTGGTGAGTTGATGTGAGCCAAACTGGCTGTAAATGCCAGGAAGCAGAATTTGTAACTTTCCACTCCCCAGAGAACCGCCAGTCCACTCCCTGCAACAGGAAGGGACAGGACAAAGGGGAGGATGGATGCACTGGCAGTGAGGTTGGGGTGATGTAGGGAAGGCAGGTGCTAGCCTGCCAATCTAGCCTGGGGAACCATGGGTTGGCTACATGGGTTGGTGCCACTGAAAGCCCTCAGAAATTTGGGAATACATAATTTCCCAGACAGAGGAGTTTTCTCTCTGGGTGCTCTTGGCTTCCTGACTCTTGTGGCTCACTTGTATTTGCCTGTGTTCCTAGAAGGCACAGGGCCCATGGCCATGCAGAACCCACACACAATGGACTATGGACTTAGTGTAGACTGGACTATGCTCCAACATGGAACAGAACCTGTGGTCAACGGCTTTAATCCTGCTCTTGCTCAAGGCTAGCTGGACTTCTTCCTTGGTGGGACGAAGGGTGATTGGGCCTTAGAAACTCAGGGGCTTAATTCCACAGAAGTAAAGCTTTCTACAATATCTCATCCTCTCGAGCAAGTCTCAGAAAATTCTTTTTCTCATGACATTGCCAGAAAACCACATCTCCTGGCAACAGGTGGGGACATAGCTCCCCACCAATAATAGATCTACTTTCTCTCTCAAATCCCCAATACTCACTCTTTAAACTTTTTTTACAAGCTTTTTCTTACCACCGCCTCACCATTTTATTTTTATTTTTTTGGTTCTGTAACCAAAAGCCAGGTTTAGCTGCCTGCCACTTCAAAAAACAAATGTGTGATACAGGTGCTAGTGAAAAAGGAAAGAGGTTTATTCTGGAGTTGGCACC
>NW_006300375.1:4307591-4309264 GCF_000327345.1 Myotis davidii
TTTCCCAAAGCCCGCCTCTCTATCTCAGTGCAGGCAGAGGTTTTTATAAGGTGGGAGCGGGAAACAAAACGAAGAGATCAAGGGGCAGGGGTTGAAAAGCTCTCTACGTGCACAACAGCACAGTCCATTCTGATGAGGATCTCAGAACTGATCAAGTGACAGTCTGGTGTGCGTCATCCTGGTCTTCATCATCCTGGTTCTTCTGAAGTTAGTTCCTAGGATTTTTATACAAACCTGCTGTTTACCTACAAGCTACATAGTATCAGGCAGCATTTACAGAACAATGTCCAAAGGATGGAGGGCAGGTTACAATTACCCACTGTTAAGGATCTATCCTCCTTTGCTTTCTTTTGTCTTGTTCTCCATGCATTTCAATGTAGAATTCCTCCTAGAGACTCTTTCAATGACTGCCACCTCCACTTCCTGATCAACTGGTGAAAAGCCCAGGATTTCAGGGGGAAAGGAGAAAGCCTACTTTGTGGGACAAATTTCCATTGTTTGATGAGTATGGGGTGAGAGTCTATAAATAGTTGACTATTTTTGTTCTAGTCAAAGTGAATCTCATTTCTGGAATGTCTCTGATCTGAAACAATTCACTTCTCAACCTGACAATCCTTTTATGCTGATACCTGTATGATGAGTCATGCATGTCCAGGTGATAAAGGAGAGAATACACAAATATCAGTCAGTTTACCACTGTTAAAACCTCAGGATATTGTGCTGTGAATATTTTCATATATTTTGCTTTTGTTGCTGCTTATAATTATTGTAATATTTTCATTTTTTAATGTACATTTCATTTCCTATGTGTTAAATTTTCATTTAAATTTCCTGTCCTTTTTGTTTTTAAAGTGTTTATTTATAGAGTTAAACAGTACAATAGACATGTACTGTACCAAAGGAAGGTTAAAACAGGGAATCATTTGGAGGTCTGGAATGGGTTAATTCAATTTACATTATTTCTAATGGGAAAAAATGATTCGGTTTTCGAAAAGCCTTCTGAAATGAATTAAGTTTGAGAAACAAGGTTCCACTGTATGCAGAATCATTTATATGCTTTTAGAATTGGCTTTTTATTTAATAAATGCATTGTGAGCTTTTAAATATAAAATTACACATCTATCTTATTAGTTAGAATGACTGAACATTATTTAATTTGTGACTGTCCCAAAATTTGTTTATTTTGTCCTATGAGTCAAAGTTTTCTTTTCCATTTTTTAACTGACCAGTATTCATTATCATTATCAACATCTTTATCTCATGTTCCTATAAATGGGAATTTGGATTAAAACATAGTTATTTTTTATTTTTACACATACAGTTTTTCTTGTAAAATGTAACAGTTTTTCTTGTAAAATGTAACCAGTTTTCAATCCCTGTAACAATGCAGGAGAGAATCATTTTTTTCTACAATAATAGGTATCAATGATAAGCCTATTTTTATTTTTAATTGTTTTTATTTCGTTATTTGCCAAACTGGTAGGATTAAACATGACTATTAGCTATGATATACCTTCACTGTTGAGTCTTACAAACGCCTCAGTTAGTTGCTCTGAATCCTGGCTTGCATCTTTCTGAAATATTTCCTAGAAATTATCTACACTAATAAAAGAGAAACATGGTAATTGGCGTACGACCGCTACCCTTTTCATTGGCTAATCAGCGAGATATGC
>NW_006300375.1:4309512-4312952 GCF_000327345.1 Myotis davidii
GCACCCAAGCGGGACCCCCACCCTGATACAGGACACCCGTCAGGGCAAACCAGCCGGCCCCCACCCATGCACCAGGCTTCTATCCTATATAGTAAAAGGGTAATATGCCTCCCCGCACCGGGATCAGTGGAGCCGCGAGGCCTCCCGGCACCGGGATCAGCATGACAGGGGGCAGCGCCCAAACCCCCCCTGATCAGCCCTGCTCTGTGTGTGACAGGGTGCGGCACCCAACTCCCCCCCCCCGCCACGGGCCCTGCACCGGGCCTCTAGTATTACTATAACAGACTATATCCCACATCTCTATGTATATATGTTAATAGGTTGTTTGGTTTTAATAAACACACACACACACACACAACAGAAATGATTAAATCTAGTCAAATGTGATGCTGCTCTGAGAGGTCACAAACTTAATTGAGCACAAGCTTAAACCCTGAGAAAGATTTTCTGCCAAAACAGGATTTGGAGGAGTAATCTACATTCTTCAGCTTGTTATAGTGAAAGCACTAGCACAGGAGTTCCAACACAAGCAGAAATCTTGTGTGGATAAAGCTGTTTATGGAAAATACTAAGCAGCTAGCGGATGAAAGTATTTCCATGTTGGCTTATTCCTAAGAACAGCTCTCACGATGAACCATGACATTTATACAGTAAGTATTGCATTGAATTATACAGAAGGGCACTTACGCAAAAGAGTTCAAAGTCCAGAACTCTTGTGGCAGAATATAGAATCCCTCAGCAAAACACCCACTTTAAAATGTGGAAATCCTTTTTGCCCTAATTCATCAAGCCTGAAAACAAACCCACAATTTCTGCCCACCACCTCTGATCTACACCTTCCTCAGACTTGCCCATTTCTATTTAGCATTGTTGTTTCTTCCATTTTGGTTCTAGACCTCTTTATTTCTCCCATATTCAACATGTCTTCTGTGTCTTTGCAATTTTGTTATTGTTTGCCAGTGTCTTTCCCTCTAGCTTTTTTTATCCATCACAGTGATAATTCCATAATATTGATTGTCATTACCCTACTCCTTTAACAAAAGAAAGAAAGAAGGGAGGGAGGAAAGAAAGGAGAGCAGGAGGAAGGTAGAAGAAGAGAGGGGAAGAAAGAGGGAGGGAAGGAGGGAGAGAGGGGGGAGGGAGAGAAAGAGGGAAGAAAAGGGAGGGAGGAAGGAAAGGGAGAGAGAAAGAAAAGTTCTTAAAACTGGGCTTTCTGTGTCTAGTACAAAACCTGTCAGTTCTTTTTGAGTACCAGCGTGATTTATCTTAAAAACAAAGCTATTTTTATATCACCCTCTTGAAAATTTTTGGGGAGATTATCAGTCCTTCTTCTGCCAAAGGATTGTGCCTTCCAAATAACGTACAAATCTATGTGGCATGACATTCAGGTCCTTCACCATCTATTGCCACATTAGTTTTCCATATGACTTTCCACTGTATTCTACATCTACATTAAGCTAATCTGAAATACTATCCAAATTATGAATGTTTATTAGTTATCGTTTTTTACCTTTTAAACATACTATTTTTCTGCCTATAATAGCCTTCCTATATTTATCCATGCCATTGTATTTCATATTTTAAAGCTAAATTCAAAATCAGTTACATCAAAAATGATAGGTACTATCATTGGACAACATGACGTCATTATTATAGTGACTTCTCTGGTAACCATATTTCTTTAGCTATATGCTAACTCTACTTGAAGAATGTTAAGACTCAGGTATATCATAAGTGCCTTAAAGCAAGGGATATTCTGATTCCAATGAGAATAGGCAATTTTCATCCAATTTTAGGATCACAGGCCCATGCTTTAGTATACCAGTCTTTCTAAGACTGAAATTCTATCTTGAATGCCATTCCCACAGAGCAAATTACAGAAAGGGTATTAGAGCAGATTGTCTTTAAATACATCTCTCATTTAAGAAATTCTCAGGAGTAAATGTTTAATTTAAATATCTTCTACATATTTATGTACATATAAGTAAAATAAAATTAGCTTTAAAAATTATTTACTATTAAATGATAACTACTTACCAGATAACCTGAAGGGTTGGAGTTTCAGAAAATCTGAGCGCAGAAGGGAATTAGCAATGTGACCTAATATTTCAAGGTTACTCAAGTATCTACAATATATAAATTAATATTAAGATAGGGTTGTATTTATTCTTAATCCTTATGCAAGGATATTTTTCCATTGATTTTTAGAGAGAATGGAAGAAAGAGGGAGAGACAGAGAAGCATCAATGTGAGAGAGACACATCTACTGGTTGCCTCCCACAGGCACGCATACCGGGTATTGAGCCTGAAACCCAGGCATGTGCCTTTAATAGGAATCAAACTGGAGACCCCACTGAGCCAAACCAACTAGGGCAAGGTTGTTTTTTATTTTGTTTTGCTTTGTTTTATTTTCTCTCGCTGCGCTTGTATATAGTCAGAGAAAAACAAGTCAGTGGATAGTGTAAGTATGGTGATGCAAGTGTGATAGAATGTAGTTCTAGTGGAGGGGAGGGCAGCAAGCACCTTCCCTGGGACATTACACAGCTTTGAATTCCTAGATCCTGGTACAATTTATGACTCAGAACAAAAGTGGATAAAATGGTTTTTGAGTGAATGAGCACAATAGTAGAGATTAGGTCAAAAAGTAGGAAACCCCTCTAAAACCATAGGAAATAATAAAAGTATAGATAAACTTATAAAAATAGTCTGGAGGTAATAAGTGATAACGAATGTCCAGAAATTTCAAAGTATAGACATTTTCAGCAAACAAAGTAGGAGGCAAGCTATTTTGTGAGAATGAGTAATGGGGATGAGGGCGGGAGAGTGATTAGAGCAGAAATTTTTGACATGAAGCCTGTGGAGAAATAAACAGAGAAGACAATTCCAAGATTCATTGACTGATCCCAATGAAGAACAAAAATTCACTCAATAAAACTCAGAGGAAACTAATGATGTTTTTGACAGATCATGATTACATCATTTTCTTCTGAAAATCACTTTTGGTTTAATCTTTTATATTTCGTATTATTTATGTTCTTTTGAAGAAGTATTTCTGTCACTTACGACTCATTATGGCTGCTAAATGACCTCAGATATTTGGAAAGATAATGTCCAATGCTGTTATTATTTTATAAACATACTTTTGTGTTCCTGGAAAGCTAAGATAATTAATAAATAATATCCCATTTATGGACAATCTTATTCACTTAGTCCTTTTCGATTACATTGTGATTTAAACACAATGGAGCAATATAATTCTATTTCCACATCTAATTTTAAATCAGCTTTTAGACGTATGATAATAATACTAGTTTTTCTGTTGCCAGCACTAGACTGTACCTAACAATGACAGATCAAAGCTATTCGCCTGTCCACACAATCAGTTCAAGTAGGAAATCTCTCATCATAATCCTTGCCACAGCTGTCATTAAATTCCTGCT
>NW_006300375.1:4313667-4317167 GCF_000327345.1 Myotis davidii
TCCTGCTGTCCAGTGAAAGACCGAAGCAGCTGGAAATGAAGAAAAGCAGTTAGGTAAACAACTGGGTTTTGACCAAAAATATTTCCTTACTTTTATCTCCTATCTTTTGACAAGGAGTACTGCTGTGCACACATTGTGTCTAGACCATGAGTTGTTGACACTTTCTTCTCAATTTTACACTCTGATATTGAATGAATAGGCAAAGAGAAAAGAGCCAGCTCTGATCTGCATTTGAGTACAGTAGCATTCAGCTAGGTACATAAAAAGTTCTCATCATTCTTCTCCTAAACTCTGAACAAAAGTACCCTTAGCAATACTTTGAGATCGCATCATGGAGGTCGTAGAGAATGGACTGTGGATGAAAGTGGAATTGTGTTTTATTCCAGGCTCAACTGCTACCTTGAAGTGTGTGACTTGAAGAAAAATATTTAATGTGATGTCTTGGTTCATCATCTTTCAAATTCAAGCAATACTAGACATATCATGGGGATGTTGGGAGAAGGAGAAAACACAAAAAGATCACATAATTCAGTATCTGACATAGGCACTTAATATATCTGTTTCTTAAGAACTGCCTCCTCTAATTGATGTTTAGAGCAAGAAATCAGATTAATTTTGTTAAGTATAGGTTCTGGTTTCATCGGTGTATTTATTTTGCAGCACAAAAAAGAAATCATCTTAACAAGATGCCTCAGAAAGTTGAATTTTGTTGTACTGACACAATGCAATATACGCATTTACAGACTTTTAACTTAATGCTTTTTACATATTTTAAGTTTTAGCCCAGTACCTCTTGGAATAGACTTTTTTTTTTTAACCTATGAGAAAATCTTAAGGATCTCAGTACTCTACTCTTCAAAACAGACCTGATCATACATAATTTTAATAACTTGCTTAAACTTGAACTGCTGATGAATACTGGAATTGAATGTGTTGCTTACATTTAGAGAATATGCCCAACAAGATGAAATAGTAACAACTAAATTTCTTGTTTTAAAACTTAACACTACCTTACGAAGCAAGTTGGCTAAGCTTTTCCATCTGCTTATATTATAAACTGAATGTTTTATTTATTACGATATACATCAGTGCCCTAATCATAGCTCATTATATCAGAAATAAGGAGTCAAACAGTGAGTCTTTACTTAAATTTTGACTCTGGCAAACCTTGGTGGAGAGAACAAGTTTGCTTAATAAAGTACATATAAACCTAACTTTATCCATGAGAAAATATACATCCAGAGGATTACAGCTATTGTAAAAAAAAAATATGTTACGAGACAAATTGTGTTTGGACTACTGAATAGTGGCAATGAACCCTTACCTTTCAACTAGGGGCAAAGGGAAGTTCATTATTAAACAGTCTGTTGGGCAATGCCATGTTTAACTGTTCTCATTGTTTGATTGTAATTACATGTTTGTGCCAGGAAGCTGATTCACATCCTCTGAATGCCATCTAACATTGCAGCCGAAAATCTATGAGTATTTGTTGTCAAACATTAAGTACCAGTAGGAGTAAAAGGAAAGGAGCCTACCCACCAGTATCTTTGCCATTACTTTAAATAGCCTTTCCCTTTTTCGAATGAAATGTTTCAAATGCAAATGTAAAGTCACCAGATCTAGTAGCACTCACAAAGGTTTACTGTTTCAAGACTATTACCAAAATATGCGCTTGCAAAGCTAAAGTTAACCTGTAGGGGGGAAAAATCAGATTTGAGAAAAACAAATATCTGAAAAAATTCTCATTTTGCTTTTGGGGCTACACCTTATGTTTTTAGCTTATTAACTAGTGTTACCATAGATTCAAATTTTAATAAATCTGCTTTTAATTTATTGGGTGAATAATATATTCACATTGTTCAAAAATCTAAAGTCACTTGATCATTGCCATTTCAGCCCATGAAGAGAGGGAAAGAACAGAGGTCCAGAGCCAGAGGTTCCCACTTAAGTAATCAAGGCAGAAGGTACACATCAATTCTGCTCATACTTCAGGAAAAAGAGCTTAGTCATATATCTGCAACTACTACAGTGGCTTAGGGACATGTTCTTCTTGGGTGGGCAGCCATGACCCAGCTTAAATCCTGTTACTATGGAAGTAGAGAAGAATGATATTGATGGACATCTGTGGCCTTTAACCACCAAAGAATCCTGTTTCCCAGAATCTCTGGGGTCTGTATGACTTCAAAGCCCATGCTCCTTACATTACATTGTAGAGCCTGGTTATATATCTAAACGTATGGGAAGAAATTTATTTTGTTAAATTATACTTTCTTCCTAATAGCCCTTTTCTAATCTGGAATTTAAAGGAAAATATTACCTGTTTTTAGTACAACATTCAATTACTTTTGAAATGCTGAATTTCAGTCCAAAAATAGGAATACTAAATAAATTATACTAGACATGAATTTTAGGTAACAAAGATAATTTGGAAATTACATTAACTTAATGGTTCAACTAGCCCAT
The DNA here is from genome assembly GCF_000327345.1 of Myotis davidii. Classification (NCBI taxonomy): domain Eukaryota; kingdom Metazoa; phylum Chordata; class Mammalia; order Chiroptera; family Vespertilionidae; genus Myotis; species Myotis davidii. Next base: position 4,316,131 of record NW_006300375.1, read on the forward strand.
TCAGGCAAAAATCTTTGCTATAATAATTCTGAATACATGGGTAGCCCATTCCATTGTTGGATGCCTCTAATTGAAATGTTCTTCCCTAATCAAACAAAAAAATCTTTTCCCATTAACATTTGCTCAGTAGCTTTAATGTATGCCTTCTAGAGCTGTGCTGTCCTATGGTTGCCCCTATATTCATGTGGCTATATAAATTTCATTAAGTTTTTTCAGTTGAAAATTCAGTTCTTCAACCACACTATGAACTTATTTCAAGTGCTCAATAGCCATATGTGGCTAGTGGCTACAATACTGGACACTGTAGAGAACATTTTCATTATTGAAAAAAGTTATGAGGCAGGATAGTAAGAAGTGAGGGAAATACCTTGGCAAGTGGAATGAGGAAACAGAGACAGACAGCTGATTCAAACTGGCCCGTCCACCAGCTGCTTCCTTCTTTCTACTTTGCAAGACCACTTTTTAAGCAATAATCCCACAGAACAAGGAGATTCTGATCAGCATCAGATACCTTAGGAACAAAGCCTCAGGTCTGTTGACCAAGGGCAGAGTTTGAGTCAGACTAGAGCTAACATGTAGGCCTCAGTTGTGTTTCAGCTGCAGGTCCAGAAGAACAGTAAAACCAGATGAAGTAACACCATGGCTGACTTCAGGACCAGATGCAATGACTAATGACCCCCTCTAACAATCAGTAGAATTCGTGATCCTGAAAGGACACACCTGGAAAGCTGATAAATATTCTACTTAGAGTCTCCCCTAATATCTCCCTTAAAATCCATGACTTTAGAAACAGATAGAATCTCTTACGGCAAGGAACCTAGTGTGTGCTCTGTCTCTCTAGAGCAGTGGTTCTCAACCTTCCTGATGCCACGACCCTTTAATACAGTTCCTCATGTTGTGGTGACCCCCAATTTCATTGTTACAAATTGAACATAATTAAAGCATAGTGATTAATCACAGAAACAATATGTAATTATATATATGTTTTCCCATGGTCTTAGGCGGCCCCTGTGAAAGGGTCATTCAACCCCCAAAGT
>NW_006300375.1:4317268-4338237 GCF_000327345.1 Myotis davidii
TATCTTTTGCTTTCTTTCTCCTAAGCCCTGAGGGCCATTCTTTTGCCGCTGTAACATGTTTAGTAAGTCCATGCAGCCCAGTTGGCTCACTTCTTTTGCTTCCAAGACTTTCTTTCTAAAAGATGAAATAAACTTCTTGACTGAAGTTTTTGGCTCTGAATTCTTTCTTTGCCAAACTTAAGAAATGAGATCTTAAACCACCATCTACAGTTCCATTGGGCAAGACTATATCTAGAGCATATCAGATTAAATCTATTACAATTATCATTAATTGCCTTCTCATGTAAGGTTTTGAATTCTTTTTTTGAGAGATCGTGTTAAAAGTCACTATAATTCAATTAAAAATATATACATTTTACTAGGTGTTTCATGCTTTATTTTGAGAATTTATGATGCAACAAAACAAAAACGCTTGCCCCCATAGAGCTTTCATTTTAGCAGAAAGAAATAGCCAAAAACTACCACGCAAACAAAACAAAACAGTAGCCATAATAAATAAGTAAAATATGTCGTTTCTAAACATTGATAAATCCCATGGAAACAAGAAATGCAGATAAGAGGCCAGGGATTCAGGAATAGGGCTGGTTTGTAATTTTAAAAAGAGTGACCAGAGTGGGCTTGAGTTGATATTTGAGCAAGGACTTAAGGGAGGTAAGGGAATTAGTTAGCCAGGAGACTAAGGAATGAGTGTTCCAGGAAGAAAAAACAGCCAGGGTAAGGGCACAGCCAAGTAGCCAATCTGACTGGAGCAGAGTGAGCAAGGAGGGGTACGGTAGGAGGGGAGGGGATCAAAGCAGTGTGCCCAGTTTTGTAGACCCTTCTAAGCACTTTGTGGAGCCAATGTAGAGTTTTGAGAAGAAAAGTGAAATTTTCTGACAATTTTTTTCCTTTTTTTATTTTTATTGAATTTATTGAGGTGACATTGGTTAATAAAATGATATAGGTTTCAGGTGTACCATTCTATACTACATCACCTGCATATTGTATTTTATTTTGACCACCCCAAGTCAAGACTCTTTTCATCACCATTTATCCCCTTTTTACCCTCTTCTTCCTCCCCTCACTCCCTCCCCCCACTTCCCCTCTGGTAATCTCCATGCTGTTTTAAGGCACTATGCTGCAATGTTGAGAATAGGCTCACTGCAGGGGGTGGGGTCAAGTGTAAGGGTAAAAGCAGGGAGTTATATTTGTTACTTGGTATGGTTTATAAAATTATTTCCTGACTCGTTGTCATCCTGAATGTCCATTGTATTCTATACTTGGCATGATCTAGTTTATTAGTGTCCCTCTTAAAGTGTGACTCCAAGAATAGAATAGAATGCCACAGATGATGTGACAAGAGAAGTACATAAGACAATTACTACTCAAGATATGAGCACTGTGTTTCTAATACTACATTTTAAACATTTATTAGCTGTTTTTACTTAGTAGCATCTTGTGGAAGTTTTCATCAAATTAAATTTTAACTTTAATCAAATTAAAATTTTATTGGATTTGTTAAAATTTTTCTCAATTATACAATTTTTTATTTTGAAATTAAATGTCAATTTTATTACATTTATCTTTCCAAATTTTATTGCAGTGTTTTTGACTGTATTTCATATTAACAATTTTCCTGTTTTATTTAAAATTTCATTATAATACTAGTAAGTATTACATGCTTTTACTCAAATTATCAATACATTTTTTTGAAAAGATAGGATCAAGAACAGAGCACTGTGGCATTTCACTGCTTAGAATTTTCATTAAACCCCTTCCCCAATAATTTTTTTGTTAAAAACGTTTCTTTTTCAGACTAATTTTTTATTTTGGTTCTATATAGTATTTTTGATGCTGGTTATGAAAACAGTTTGTAATTATTTTTTCTTCCCATTTTTGTGGTTAAGAATAGTATTTCCTCAGAAAGTTTCTAGATGAAATTATTTAGAATGGTACGTATGTAGCTGGTTTTTGAAGGTAAAGTTTTAGACGAGTATACTCGTCGACGACTGAAAAAAGAACATTTTGTGAAAACGTGTATACACGTTTCTGCCGGGGAAGGGGTTAAGCTGGAAAAGATGATCCCTGGGGTGAAAGAATAGAAATAATACTCATTTACCAAATTAATACTTAAGCATTAATTAATTCTCATTGGATACAATTCAGTTTTAAAATCACTCTGTTTCCTATGAATAAAATTTATAGAGAACTTGAAATAGCCATAAATCACTACTCAATCTTCCCCAAGTGTTAATGTCTATGGCTGTTACCTCTTGTTACTCAGGCCTTTCTCTGCTCTTGCACTCAGACGTCTTCACATACATGATCTCTTCTCAGGACCCCTGCCTATCCTGTCCCCTTCCTTCCTTAATACTGTCCCATGACCAGCTACCTGTACGGTTCATCCCAACACTTAACTTTGTTTCTTGAAGTATCATCTCTTACTGAGGACTCCACTTTCTACTCTGTATGATATTTCAATATGCCTCAATATTTCCAATTTCCTTGTCCACTTTATTTTTCTTTTACTAACTTAGATTTAAAACACATTATATTATTACTAGTAGCCTGGTGCACAGATTCATGCACATTGAAAGGAAATGAATTAGAAGGTGGTGGGCAGGGTGGGACTGGGTGAGAGGGGCTGGACACGCCCTGGAGCCACCTCCCACGGTCCCACCTATGTTAATGACTAGAGGCCTGTTGCACGAAGAGATTTGTGCAATAGGCCTTCCTTCCCCTGGCTGCCGGCACTGTTTTCCTCCGGCACCCGGGACCCAGGCCTTTGGTCCAGCCGCAGCAAGGCAAGGCTTGGCTTCTCCGCTGAGGCCGCAGCAACCAGCCGCAGCAGAGAAGCCAAGCCTCTTCACTCTTCAGTCTTCAGTCTTCAGTCTTCAGTCTTTGCTCCTTGCCTGCATATGCAAATTAACCGCCATCTTTGTTGGGTTAATTTGCATGCTCATCCTGATTGGCTGGTAGGCATAGTGGAATGACACCAATTTGCATGTTTCTTTTATTAGTGTAGATGGATTTGTCTATTGTTTGTCCCTTGTTGCTGGTTGATATGATTGATGAGAAAGCAGCTTCTGTTTGTTTTATGTTACTGCTGTATTTACAGTATTTAAATTGTGTTTTCCACATAATAGGCAATTAGTAAATATTTGTCCAGTAAATAAGTAAATAAATCATTATATCTTCTGGGATTATTTATTTAAACATCTTGATCTGGTTTATTATCTGTGGAAATCGAAGAAGAAAAATCAGTAAGCAAATCACTAAAACCTCATACAATTTCTGAATCAAGCCAAAAAATGTAATTGGTTCAAGAATTATAATTGACTTGCCACCACCAAAATCCAACCTTGTTCGTGTAATAAATATAAATCATGAATACAGGGAAAGATGGCCTTCAAATCTTACTATGACTGTAAATTTTAATAGTTTTTATGCATAACCATTTTATTAGATATTAATCTGAATTGGAATTTATTCATTTGATTTCTTTCTTATATCTCTGGATTACTTTGTTTGGAATACTTAAGAGTATGAAACTAGAACCTAAAAAATACAAAAACTCAGTAATCATTTGGTATGTGATTTAAGTTAAATCATATTGAGAAAAAAATTTTTCAGAAGAAAGCAATTTGATATTTATTATTACCTTAGTGGTAAAAGGTGTGGTAATGGGAAGAAACTACATTTGAGAATAACAGGTCAATTGCTAGATCAAAATATTTTAATAAATGAAAAGCCAGACAAGCTTTTTAGATAAGTAACAACAACCCTGATCTTTGGAGAATTAATGAGTTACCCCCAAGAAAAATACACCAGTCTCACTCATGAATTCCAAATACAGGGTAGGGCAAAAATAGGTTTACAATTGTCAGTACACAAAATACAGAGTTTATTCTTGTATTTTATTAATTGTATTATTTTCTATCTTAACAACTATAAACCTACTTTTGCCATACCCTGTATAGTATAAAGGTTATTTGAACGAAAACAGATGATTTGATACAGGTTAATCCTTTCTCTTTTGAATTTCAGACACAAGAAACTGAAAGCCATTGTTTAATAAATTCTGCAATCTTAAAACCAATGCAAAAGTTTCTGCTTTCAATCTATTTTTACTGATATTGGGTGGACAGCTTCAGTCCATTTATCAGGAATGCTAGCATTCCATATTTTGTTAATATGAAGTATGAATAGTTAAGGAATTTCCAAATCTAAGCAATATCTAGTTAAAGTTAAAATATTGGCATGCAGATTATTTTATTCCCTTGTTAGATCTTTGTTTTTATTTTAATAACTTAAATATTTAGTTACTTCATTTTCAATATAAAGAATAGCAAAGAGAATGGGAATGAAGTAAATGAGCGCAAAGAGTTTGAATTTGATGGCACATGCTTTTCCTTATTTCTTATTCATGTGAGCATGAACAAAATATTTTATAAATAAAATAATATTTTAATTTATAAAAAATAACCTTTTTGATCTGTATTTAATAACATTAACAAGGGTATACCTGTGTTTAACATGTTGATGAATTGAAAATTAAACTCTAATAATCCATAGCTATTATTTTGTAGCTTCAAATATATATTAATAGGATCCAGATCAAAGTATTTAGTTGATTTAAATCACGTGCTTGAAAAGGAAAAAAAGAGAGAAAGAACTCATGAATCTGGATATCAGTGTGGTGGTTGTGGGGGGAAGAAGGTGGGTGGAGGTGGAGTAGGATATGGGGGGATAATGGTAATGAGAAAAATGAAATGAAAAAATAATAAAGAAAAGAAAGGAAGAAAGAAAGATGTAAAAAGAGAAAAAAAGAAATGTTAATATTAGTGATTAGTTCTACATCTGATTTACTGCAAAGTTTAAAATGTATTCTTCTAATAGTACTATTTTCACATTTTAACTATGGATTTTGAAGCACATATATCTAATTAGTTGAGTTTAGATATATCTATCTAGTATGAAATAAAAAAATAAACTTTATTACACATCTGGACATTTGATGTGAATGACAGCTGAATATTTTAAGATAAATGGATGACTTAGTTTTCTCTTTTATCCAAATGTTTGGCATCATGTAAAACCACATTCTGAATTTTACACAGATTGACTTATGTGTAGCAGAACTTGCTGACTCAGGGTATAAATTATCATGCACGTGGGAATTTCTTTAAATATGTAATAAATTAGGTATGAGTTTTAGTACCTATTACTGGAAACTACAGTTACTGAATAGAAGATTGCACTTACTTTGCCTGGCTTTCCAACTCCTCACAACATATGAAAGCGAAATAGAGAGTTTATGTGCTTTTGGTTCAGACATACATTAAAGAAACCAAAAATTGCACTTGAAAAGTCATACACATCTTGATGCTCACTAATGTCGTGGGGCGGGGGGGGGGGGGAGAGTTAACTTCAATTTCCAAACATAAATTTTAAAAAATGATTTTTGGTTAGAAAACATACTTTTCTCTTCTGACTTAAAGCAACTATGATAAATTTGCAACTAAAGACTTTATTGGGTCCTAGCTGGTTTGGTTCAGTGGATAGAGTGTCAGCCTGCAGACTGAAGGGTCCCTGGTTCAATTCTGATCAAGAATACATATCCAGATTGTGGGCTCAATCCCCAGTAGGAGGCAGAGCGCATAGAAGGCAGCTGATCAATGATTTTCTCTCATCATTGATGTTTCTATCTATCTCTCCCTCTCCCTTCCTCTCTGAAAGCAATAAAAAATATATTTTTAAAAAGACTTTGGAATATTAAAGGGAAGAAAGCAATCTCACTGATAATGATAAAACGACAAAAATCTGGTCAATAAAATTTCTCAGAAGTTATAAAAGGATATTTTGCAATAGCACACATATCCATTTAAAAGAGCATCCTCAGATACAGAGAATCTGCTATATTTCAGGAGTTCAACTAATATTTGGAGAATAAAAGAATGAGTGAATGAATGAAGCTTAAAAGAACTTGATCTGTTTTACAAATTCTCATCTTTTGTTCTCTCATAATTAGCATAAGGAACATAAAATTGAGATGCTATACACACCTTGGAAATCTGGTTAATTAATGTAAACAACGAAGACAAATAGATCAAAAGAAGGTATGCAGCATTATTTGACAGGTTCACAATCATTCAGAAGTCCAAAAATCTAACTAACATAATGGAATATACTATACATAATTTATTTATTAAATGAACATATTTTGGTGTGTCCAAATAAAGCTTTATTTAAAAACATGGTTAGCAGGCCAGAGCTGAGGTTTGCCAAACTCTGCACATCAGGGACCATTTTGTAAAGTATGACTTTCCATCATTTGCTGTACATCTAAAACTAATACAGAATAATGTTGATGGGCTGGACATACCTTGGAGCCCTCCCGTGGTCCCTCCCTGGCTGGCCAACCTCCTGCACCCTTCTCCTGCCCCAGTCTTGCAATCCAAGACCCCTCAGGGGATGTTGGAGAGCAGGTTTTGGCTCGATCCTGCAGTGATAAGAAGATAATATGCAAATCAACTGAATGGCTAAACGATCGGTCTCTATGATGTGCACTGACCACCAGGGGGCAGACACTCAATGCAGGTGCTGCCTCCAGCCTGCAGGTGATGGCGAATGGGGAACCAGGGGCGGGTGGCAGTGGGGTGGGTCTGGCTGCCAGCAGCTGGAGAAGATGGCCCTGATTGCAAGCCAGGCCTAGGGACCTTACTCATGCATGAATTCTGTGCACCGGGTCTCTAGTATTACTATAAGTTCTCTCAGCAACTTGCTACTTTTTTCTTTTTAGTTCTTATCACAGTTTGTAATTACCCATTTTGAAGGCATGGATTCTATTTTGCTTATCACTATACACATGCCTAGCATTGTGCCCGGCACATAGTAGGTGCTCAATAAGTATGTGAATGAATCTTAAGTGCCCTAAATGAATTTTATATATTTAATATGTAGGTATTTAAGTAAATACAACCTATACATGTATGTGTGTATAAAAGTGAGAGAGACAAAAGAGAAGACAATGTACACGTGTGTGTGTGTGTGTGTGTACAAAGATAAAACACATTATGAGCATGAACCAGTAAAAAAAACATGTACAGTTGATACCGATTTGTGTATATAATTTACAATATGATAAATAAATATAAAGAACCTAGAATTAATCCTAACAAAATATGTGCACAATATTATGGGAACATTGTACAAAGCTTTAGTAAAACATTTGAAAGACCTGAATAAATGAAGAGACATGTCATATTCACAGATTGGGAGACTAAATATTATGAAGATATTTTCCTTAGTTTGATTTATAAATTCAATACAACCCCAATCAAGATCACAAAAATCTTTTTGGTGGAACTTAGATGCAAAATCTAAAATATATATGACAATTCATAGGGTCAAGAAAAGTCAAGACACAATTGTAACAGAAGAAAAATGTGGCTGGGCTTCCCTACAGTGGTTCTCAACCTTCTGGCCCTTTAAATACAGTTCCTCATGTTGTGACCCAACCATAAAATTATTTTCGTTGCTACTTCGTAGCTGTAATGTTGCTACTGTTATGAATCGTAATGTAAATATCTGATATGCAAGATGGTCTTAGGTGACCCCTGTGAAAGGGTCGTTCGACCGCCAAAGAGGTCGCGACCCACAGGTTGAGAACCGCTGCACCAGATACCAAGACAATTTTAAATTAAGTATAAACAATAGAACAAAACATTGTGCCCTAAAACAGATGGACACAAATATAAAAACTTGATTTTTGACAGAACAAAAGTTGTAAATCATGGCAGACATACTCTTCAGTAAATGGTACTGGGAAAATTATTGGTCATCCATACGTTAGTAAAATCTTTGACAGTAAGATTTTAGTAAGAAAGATGTTTTTGTTTATTTGTTTTAACTGTATAGATAGTTCACCTGAAATACACATGGGAGATAAAGGCAACGGCAATGTCAAAAGCCACAAAATAGGTAATCAGATTTTTCAGAGGGTAGAATAGTTTTAGATATAAAGAAAACTTAAGTGAAATGTTAAACTCTATTCAATTGAGAATAATAGAAGTCATAACTTAAATTTACACTAAATTAATGGGAACCGTGGGATCAAATAAAATAATTTAAATTAAAAATCAGAGGCCACATATAACAATCCCTTCATTCTAAGAACAAATAAATCAAAGACTAGAAAGTGTTTTCCCCAACCCAAACCAGGCAATAATGGGACAGCAAAGATAGATTTTGAATTTTTTAATTCGAATGTAGATTCTTCTTACAAAACAACATCCACTGGAGGTTAGATCATGGAATAACACAGATGAATAACAGTTTGCACATTAGGATGTTACAAATGCATGGTACAGGAAGCAAACATATGACAGTTGATAAAAATAATAGATTACTTTCATGGAAGACTTGAAGAAGTGTGTTTATAAACTATGTAAAGTAATGATTTGATGAAGTAATACAAAACCATAAACAAGGGTGAATAAGAAGTGAAATGATTGAATCATGAGTATGTAAGTGACTAGTGATTCAGCAGCCCCCGTATACACAGACCATAATTATAAACAAGCTATTATGTCTGGAAATGTAATCCCTTCTTTCCCTCTGACTCTCCAGTTGTTGCTATTTATAGATGTCGTGCTTTTAGTTGAGACACATTTATGAATTTCTACAGTGCTAATAAAGCTTTCGATGTCTCTGAAATATATAGGAATTTGTGGCTAACATTTAATTATTAAAGTATGAGTAGATGATGCATTCTTCATAATAAAATATTATAGAAATATAAAATTTTATATACTAGGCATTTTTAGTATTTAAATGCTTACTCCACAGTTTCAAATTAATGTTTCACATTAAAAATACTTAATGTTTCTGAAACCAATTTTTGAAAAATCTGGACACTATTTTATAGGGAAATGAAGCCGTGATACATAAAATAGAAGCATAAATTATCTGTTACTCTCTAAAGCATCTGAATACTGTCCTGCCAACTCTCAACCTGGGTCAGTGGTTTTATTTATATTTAATTTAGACCTACCCCTAAAATGTTAATCTATAGAATGAAGAGAGAATATAGGTTTGATTATTTTGAATTTACATTCAAAATATACTTTCAGCTAAAAGGGATTTACAGGGTTTTAAAATCACTTCACTAAGTTTCTTTTCACTGTCCTAATCTTTTTGGCCACAGACAGATGTTTATTCATGTCCTTTGGCAGAATAAAACGAAACAGTCTGCCTAATGGTAACAGTTCCTGAGCCCCATGATCTGTGACGTCTAAACTCCTGGAGATCTCTTATTGCCATGGAAGCTTTCACTATTCATCTGACTACAGCACAACCCTATTTCTTGCCCCTGCCCTGGCTGGAAAAGTAGTGAGTAATAATACTTCAGATTTCCCATGGATTGCAAAGGGAATTCCAGTGTACTGCAATCAGTATATTATTTCCACTCTACGTACTAAGCAACTATATATTGATTTTTTTTACATTTTATATTCTAATATGTACAATCTCTTTGCAGATTATGAAAAACTAGTATTTTTCCATTTTAATTCTTTCATAAATAAGGAGAGCCATAGTGCCTTTGGATTGCCTATTTCACACATATTATGGCAAATATATTCTCATGTTTTTATGGACTTTATTAAAGATTATGAAATGCTTGTGAAATCACTAGATACTGACACTCAAAACACTATGTAACCCTTGAATTATCAAAACCAACTTCTTGGGTATATATATATATATATATTAGAATAGCTTTGGTTGATGAACACTCCTGCTGAGAATAATAGAGAAGACAAACTACAAAGCAGGGAGGAGATTTGTTTGAGGCCATTAGAGAGGTGCAGAGGCTATCAGAACTTGAGGGGTCAAAATCCCAAAGATAAGTGAAACACAAGGAGGTGAGCTGACATTCTAAGAGCAGGTTTCATTCTCAGAGCCCTTGCTGATTCCTGGAATTGTGAGAGAGACTGAGAAAGGCAGAAGACAGTAGCTCAGAGGTGAAAAGTTTTAGTTAAAACATGGGGTATGCAGAGAAAATATGGTTGGAATGAGAGATAAAAATAGAAGTAAGGCCCCCAGAATTTAAGAATCTAGAGTGAAGGAAGCAAAGAGAATTGGCCTTACCTACATCACTTATACTTAGCAGTATGTTTCATTGAAGCATTTAGTTCCATCCTATGCAACGAGGAAAAGTCTAAAAACACTAACAAAAAGTAGAAACCACTTAAAAACTGACAGTGTCATGGGGATCATGGAAAATAAGAACCTGTTGAGGAGGAAGGAAGGACCCTACTATAAATTCTAGGCCCTGAATCAGTACCCCAGAGAATAACACCCTAGGAGAAATGAATAACACAGAAGTAAACTGAGCCATACAGAAATTTCAAGTCAGCTGCAAAAACTAAGATTTACTATGATCTTCCCAACTCAGGGTCTCCACTAGAGGATAGGAGAACGTTTCTGGAGATAATAACACTACCCAGGGCTTTTAGGATATTTTCATTAAGAGGCTCCAACTTTTAATCAGAAACAGACCCACAGATCATCCAGTTAGTCAAATTGGCAACGACAGATTTTATTAATATGTTGGAAACTTAGTTTTTTCAGTGGAATATCTGAGAACAGAATTAAATGGAAAGTCTAGACTTAAAAGCTACGATAATTAAAATGGAGAACTTAATTGTTGACTTTAACATGATAGTAGGATTAGTAAACTGATTTACAGATCTGTAGAAAATATTCAAACCAAAGAACAGAGATGAGAAGGAAAAGGAGGAGAAGGAGAAAGAAGATGAAGGGGAAGAAGAAGTAGAAAATAAAAGAACATTGGAGAACTATAGGACATTGTAAAGAAAAAAAAAAATCCACCGTATGTTTAGTGCACAAAGAACAGAGGAGAGAACAGTCAAGTCTGACAGTTGTAGATACTTGCAATATATCAGTGTAACAAAGGACATGTATCAGTGCATTTTGAAAAAGAAGAGAAAACACTGAATCAATAAGGAAAAAGCAAAATCCCAGGTTTTTTTTAAACAAAGATTTAAAAAAGGTACATCAGAAGAGATGATATCCAAGTGCTCATTAAAATCAACTAGTTGTTTACTGATCATCTGCTGTGTAAAAGACTTTCTAAGCAAAGAAAACACAATTGCTTCTTTCTGCTATTTGACACAGTCTTCTCTAAATAGAGTTCCCATATTTGTTCAACAGACAGTTGATTTTACGCCATTGGGAAGTATTTTTATCTATGTACAACTAATTAAAAATAGAGGGATAGAATTTTTTAAAAACTTCAATTTTAAAACTAATTCTTGATGCCCAGGCCAGTTTTGTTCAGTGTTTACAGTAGACCATTGGCCCATGGTTTGATTCCTCGTCTGGGGGCGCATACCTGGGTTGCTGGCTCAATCCTAGGGCATGTGTAGGAGGCAACCAATCAATGTATCACTATCATATGATCATTCCCTCTCTCTTCCACCTCCTCCTTCCCCTCCACTATCTCTAAAAAAAATCAATGGAAAAAAATATCCTTGGGTGAGGATTAAAAAAAAACAAAAAATAAATTAAATTTTATTAAATAAGTCAAAACTACTAATACAATCTGGATTTGGAGAATATATTCTCAAGTGCTATTAATTCATTTTAAGAATCAGAGAGTGAGACTTGTAGTAACTTATCTATACGTAAATGTGCTATGCTGATGCTTTCAAACTCAATCCCAAGTCCTTAAATTTTATTAGAAACATCAGGCTACTGTTATGTTAGAAGAGTGAATACTTTCTCTGCTGGAAGATGAAGGGAGTGGCTCCAGTCCCGGGTGAGGTCAGCCAAGAGGGAAAGGAGAGAGAAAGAATGGAGCAAGAATCAAACATTATTAAATCATATTGAATGCATTTAAAAAGCATATTTTATGTTAATTCTTCCAGGTAGAAAGAAGAAAAATCTGGTAACAATTTTCACTAATGTTTAGACCCATCCCTAAGAATGTTAGCTACTTTGGAGTGATAACAAATTGTGACAAGTTTTTAGTTATTTTATACAATTTTATGAATATAATTTTTAATTTGAACTGTGACATAGGCTCCACTTTCTTAATCCCTGTAGAACACCAGCTCGGGTCTCACTGTCCAACCACTGCAGATGTAGGGTATCAATATTAATACCCAAATGTCCATGCTCCAAGAACCATCTTGCTTTCTTGAAAGAATATTGGTTTCCATGAATCACTTTGAATTTAACTTTCCCCTGGGGATAGAAGACCTGGCATGCAGTGGCCCAATTTCCCCCAAAGATCCATGAATATAGTGCTTCTCTAAAGTCATCCCCAGTAGGACATTGGATCTTGGTAAATCTTGGACACTCTCTTCTGTCTTCTTTCTGTTCTTACAAAATATAAAAGAGCATATTTTTTTCATGTTATGCCAATTTAGGACATCCAACAAAAACTGACTTAAGAGCAAATATATTGCAAGAATTATTAAAAACTAGAGGCCTGGTGCACGAAATTTGTACACAAAGGGGGGAGAGGGTTGTCCCTCAGCCCGGCCTGCACCCTCTCCAATCTGGGACCCCTTCCTTGGATATCCCTCTCACAATCCGGGACTGCTGACTCCTGACCGCTCATTTGCCTGCCGGCCGGATTGTCCCCTAACTGCTGCCCTACTGGCCTGATCCCCCCCAACTGCCCTCCCCTGCCGGCCTGATTGCCCACAATTGCCCTCCCCTGTCATGACCCACCTCCTCCACCGGGACCCACTTCCTCCGCACCGTGCACAGCTGTAGGACCACCAGGCCTCACCACCTAGAGTGGCCACAGGGCCCTGCCTCCACTGTGCATGTGGCCATCTGGTGACAGCCAACCTGTGACAATGTGAGGGCATGACGTCACCTAGGCTATTATTAGTATCGATGATTTTTATGTAATGGTCACACAATTGGCTGAGCCAAAACTGTGCAGCCAGTCCAGTTCTCAAAATTGCAATGCTCATGGTTTCAGTGCACCAAGATCATTGCTATCACCTAGGATCTGCTGAAGTTGGAAATATGCCACTGTGGAGAGGAATTGGAAGCTACCTTTGGACCACAAAGTAGATGAGCAATATCTCTGCTCTAATGAAGTGAGAAAACAATACTTCTATGTAACACTCAACTTGGTAAATAGGTACTATGCTAAACCCAGCCTGCTTCTATTTCAAAGAGTGTAGCCCTTAGCAGATCTTTCAAATTATGGAGAGAACCTCTATCTGTTAGTATTGAAATATGGTACCAAAGCATGTGGGTTAGAATTTGATTGTTTAACGAACCTACACTTGGATTTCCATTGCTCTGCCAACTGTCCCTGAGTTTGCATCCTGATCACCATCCTGACTCCTTTGTTTTGTTGAGTTTTCTCTAGGAAGCTCTTTTCTTGCTCCAGGCAATCTGGACCCCACAAGTATAAAAATCAGTCCTTGAAAACATTTTAGTATGTTTGTTCCATAGTAGTTACATTAGCTCAAATAATTGATCCAGGAGGATTATCATTCCCAGAACAAATTAATGGATATAATGTTTTGTGAGTGTGGCAGTCAGGAGGATTGAATTGGTGTAGTTGCAGTTTCAGTGATAGATAATGAGAAATCACAGAAGGCGAAAAATAAGGAAGATGGCAGCAAAGAATAAGATGTTTTGATAAGGTGTTCACATAGAGCAACATAGGATGAAATTGTATGTCATGTGCAAAATGTAGAATTTTGCTATTGTCGAATGTATAAACATAGGAACTGTTTTAATGTATCTTACCAAGAAGTCTAATTTAACAGAAACTTTTGGCTTCTTTGACCTGTGTTTTAATCGACATTAATTTTCAGAGGAATCCTCTTCGCTTATTTTTTGTTACATTTATGTTCCTCCTCTTGTCAGCAAAGGGTTACTATATTGTTTGATAGTATATAATCTGAACGATTATTTAATAGTGTTATTACTCAAACGTAAAACAAGATCAGCTCAAGCATTAAGCTAATATCTTACTATGAAATATTGAAGAGGAAAACATATATATTTCAGAGTATTTGAATCCACCTGAATTTCTCACTGGTAAATTTCCTCTCCTTTAAGAAATGTCTTCATGTCATGCATAATTCAAATTTTACTACTTACATTTCACTTAGACTTTATAATTACATTAGCTAAAATGCACTGGAAGGCAGATTATTTAACCAACATGGAATAGTAAGTAATGCACGAGGGCTGAACAGAGGCAGCCTGACTTCAAGTCTATACTCACAAGTAACACACTGGGCTGTCTCACTGAATGTTTTTGTTTTTGTTTTTTCAGTCAAATGAAATGATGTAGCTAAAATGCTGACATTTGCATGCAGACAAAGCTCAAAAAATTTAAATCAATGTTAAATTTGTAGGTTAAAGAGTTTATCCAAGGTTCTGACCTGTTGGAAACTGAGTATTGTGGCAGCTTTTGACTTTGTTTTCTAGCAAACACAGCGGAAGCTATAAACCCGTCAGTGTTCAGTTGTGCATGTTTAACAGACTATGTTTAACAAGTAGAGTAGATTGCAGACATGGCCACAAATTATTGACCTCCCTGTATCCACGTGACCTTTCCTGGTCATTAATTCTCAGTGCCCAACCACTCTGATGCTGGATTTGGCATGTGACTTGTTTTGGTCAATGGGGTAAGATTAAACATGAGACAAGAAGAAAACTAGAAATACTTGTATTTGTTCTTTTCTTGCAGCTCGTGAAACTCTGCAACTACCATGTAAATGAGCCTGGGCAGACGTGCTAGGTGAAGAGAGACCTGTCATTCACTCACTCCTATTGCCCTAGCCATCTGCCAGCCAGCCACCAGGGCCACAAGAGAGGTCATTTCAGACCAGCCAGCCCCAATCAGTCCCCACATGAGTCCTGATGCATGAGAATAGCTGAGCCTGTGGAAAAGCCACTCACTAAGTTCAAACCATGTTGCAAAAATTTGGCAATTATTGGGTTAATATAATGACTGGGATAGAAAAATTGAGGAGCTCAGATCTGTATCCTGATCTGCATTGTATACTTTGGCATCACATATGAGCCTGTCATATGCAAATTATGAATGCACAGGTGCCTGCTCATTTCTGGAGTTATTTAAGGTCATCTGGCTTTCTACTCATTCTCCTGTTTGGAGCTGGCACAGCTAGACCTTAATGTAAATTAGCAACTGAAAACTGTACCTTGCAAGTTCCAGCAAGATTTTATCTGGCAAAATGCTCAGCCTTATTCTCAAAGTGAATGAGAGGGGGAAAAGGTATAGGAAATTCTGCCAATCTAGGAGAGTGGATGTTTTCAATGACAGTCTCAACCTTAAGTATAGGGTATGTCACCTTCCTTTGTTAGAATGATTATTACAGACTCTGAACGGTGGCTTCCATGTTATAGCAAAATTGGAATCTAGAAAGATCTTTGTGTGGACCTACCCAATGCTGTCAGCATTTTTAATTGGTTACTTATTTGAAGACCAATAAACGACCATGTTTTTCTAGGTTAACAGCAGATCCCTTTACTAATGTTAGAAGAAAGAATTCTATTTAACATAACAATATTGGAATAAAACCCAGTAGCTTCCCTTTTAACTAATCTAATTCATGCCAATCTGGAGAAACTCTAGACCAAATAATTATTTTATGAAACATCAATTGCACACAGCAAAAGCCTGATATAAAAATAACCTTTTTATACAATTTTAGTCATTTTCCTAATCCCAGTACCAATAGAAATGTGTAACTTGGCAAAGTTTTTAAATTATTTTCTATTTTAGTTTCCATTGTGGAAACATTTTTTCAAAAAACTAAAGGTGTTAACTGAGTATTCTATAGTACTTAAAAGCATTCCAGAATAATATAGTACAATATACACAATCATTTAGATTTTTCAGTGTTCTAAATTTATTTAAAAATTATATTTGTATCATTCATATCAAGTACCACTTGTAGCTCAAATTATGTGTTTGTTACTGATAATTACATGTATTTAGCTAATTACATAGCTATAGAATGAAGTCCATTTGACCTTGGGAACTGCATGACATAGGAACTGTCTGGCCATGGGAATTGCAGTTGTCAGTTGGGGAGAATATACTTACCATCTGCCATCTACCGACCCTGTTTCTGTTTGGCACTGCCCCCTGGAACATTTGGAGTGACTTCTAGCATTAAAATTCCCTCCCAGTTGTGATCTCAAGTCAGTGTTTTTCCAGCTATTACAAAGCATATCCGTTAAATCCATTATTCCTACTACCATAGCTTTGTCTGATAGGAGGCAAAGTACTTGGACACAGTGAATTGTATATAGCAAAGAATGTGCCAGCAGCAGATGAATATGTGGGACCATTCTTGCTGGTATATTTATATAAACAAAATTGGTAGATTTTTTTAAAAGATGTTTGGGGAAAAATAGCTTGGGGCCAGCTTTCCATTCACTGAACTGTAAAGTAATCAGTAATTATTAATAATGGCAAACACATTTTTAATAAATAAAAATAATACAAATGTTCCATGAATTAAGTTGACTCTGTTTATCTACGTGTTCATCACCATGGATACTTGCATAAATAACAATGTTGATATTTCAATGTTAACATTGCCTGAGGGAAGAATTCCAAGGTATCCATAACCACCAGCAGAAATTATTTGTAATTCAGTATGAACCATCTTATATGGCTGTACCATATGCTGACTCTCCTTTTAGAATTATATTTTAGGATTGTTTTTCTAATTTAACTTGTATTAATCCTTTAGAAATTTTATCTTAAATTATATTTAGAACTCAACCTAACATAAATGGACATACAAAACCTTAAATTAATATTTTTATAGTTTCTTCTCTCACCCGGAAAGAAGAGTTAACAAACACTAAAGTTATAGCAGATATAAACTCTTAGACTATTATTTATTTACCCAATGTGCAGGTAACCCATTTATTTAAGTGCCTCAGTGGTTGACATTCCTAACTTTATTATTTCGTGATGCCAATAATAGTGAGGACAATAGAAATGATTGCATTAATTATGCTATTTTATAGCTATTTCTGAACAAATATTTCAACTGTACAGCATACAATAAGGTAAAGAATAGAAAGTAATTGTATTTATGTTTTTCAAGGAGGAAAATCAAATTATTGACAGTAATTGGGAAAAGAGTGATTATTTGAATAATTTAAATATTAAAGTAGATATCCTGATATACCTAGATTATCACAAATGACATTAAAAGTAGAAATGACCCTGACCGGTTTGGCTCAGTGGATAGAGCATTGGCCTGTGGACTAAGGGTTCCAGGTTTGATTCTAGTCAAGGGCATGTACCTTGGTTGTGGGCACATCCCCAGTTGGGGGTGTGCAGGAGGCAGCTGATCAATGTTTCTCTCTCATTGATATTTCTAAATTTTCTACCCCCTCCCTTCCTCTCTGTAAAAAAAAAAATCAATAAAATATATATTTTTTAAAAAAGTGGACATGAATTAGAAACCATATATATGCATCTGATTATTTCATATATTCTGTAGCTAGTCTTTCTGGATTCAAGTCTCAGCACTAACATTTGTTGATTTTGTTCCAAATTTTTTGACTTTATCTCCTCACATGTAAAATAGGGTGACACTACTACTTACTTACATGACAGGATTTGGGGGATGGTTAAATGTAAAGTGCTTAGCAGAGCGCATGGAGCATCTGACTTGTACTGTCTGCAAAGTACAAATATTCATCAAATGAATCAGTACCAATGAATTAGGTATTGCTATAAATCTCATTTCTACACTTTTCTCATGGATTTTTTCTGATTCACCAAATGACCTCAGGGATACTCTATCCACTGGTACTGTCTGATTTTTTTCAGCATGATTTGCTTTCCTGTAATGCTGTTTTTAATATCTTTATACTAGAGGCCTGGTGCACGACATTTGTGCACTGGGGGAGGCAGGTCCCACAGTCTGGCCTGCACCCTCTCACAGCCTGGGACCCCTCGGGGGATGTCTGACTGCTGGTTTATGCCTGCTCCTCATTCCCCCGAGGGGTCCTTAGCGCTGCTGCGGAGGCAGGAGAGGCTCTCGCCACCACCGCTGAGCTCGCCAGCCATGAGCCTGTCTTCTGGCTAAGCCTGTCTCCTGCATTGAGCATCTGCCCCCTGGTGGTCAGTGTGTGTCATAACGACTGGTCGTTCCACCATTCGGTGGATTTGCATATTAGAGTTTTATTATATAGGATGCTCACTTCTCTTTATTCAGAAAGTTCGGCCCCTGACCAAATTATATTAAATAACCACATCCTGTGACTTTTACTGAATTTTCGTCATAAAATGTATATCTATATGTCAATGTTATTTGTCATTTATTTATTACCTCATTTATTGTGTTTCCCCCCATTTTATCTATCACTGTGTTCCCTAGGTCTAGAATAGTGCTTGCTATAGAATTGGTGATCAATGAATATTTGTAGAATAACAATGAATACATCCATGTCTATGTCCTCTTTTTGCTCCTTCAGCCCCAAGATTCACTGTTGCTTACATCTTTAACACATTCCCTTCCTGTATGGACATTTGAATTGATGATGGCACTTGCCTCCTCATCAGTTTTCCCAACATGAAAGATACTATACTTTATAGTATTATATTATAATACATGATCTTATATTACTTATATTTTTATGTATGTAGGACTTCATCTTGATTTCTGTATATATCAAATTTCAGGTGTTTTAATTAAGTGTTAATTTGGGATTTATAATTTAATTGTCTACTTAACTTGTGGGCTACACCACCCAAGAGTATTTGCATTATTTGGTATTCTTGGAAATATACATGAATTTTAAACAAAGTTTTATGATAGACATATCAATACATAAAAAGATTTACTCATTTAAAATTACTGGGAAAAGGCATTTTCAAACAATACCTCTGATAAGGGGCTAATATATTAATATATATTAAGAACTCGTATAACTCAATTTCAAATAAAATCAAACAATCCTATTTAAACTGGGCAGAGGCCCATCTGGTGTAGCTCAGTGGTTGAGCATCGACCTATGAACCAGAGGTCACAGTTCCATTCCTGGTCAGGGCTCATGCCCGGGTTGAGGGCTCAATCCCTAGTGTGGGGCATTCAGGAGGCAGTAGATTGATGATTCTCTCTCACCATTGATCTTTCTCTCTCTCAATCGCCTTTCCTCTCTGAAATCAATAAAAATATATTAAAAATTTAAAAATAAAATGGGCAGAGGATCTGAACAGACAATGAAGACACACAAATATGAAAATATTTTCAATTTCACTAGTTATAAGAGAGGAGATAATCAAAATCACAATGAAATACCACACCACACTTTTCAGAATGGTTATTATAAAAAAGACAAGAGATAACAACTGTTGGAGAGGATGTAGAGGCAAAAACAAACAAACAAACAAACAAAAAACCCTCAAATACTGCTGGTGGGAATGTAAATTGGTATAGTCATGGTGGGAAGCAGGATGGAGGTTCCTCAAAAAATTAAGAATAGACTTACCATATGACCCAGCAATACCTCTTCTGGGTATTTACCTGAAAATTTCGAAGACATTTATTCATAAGGCTACGTGTGCCCCTATGTTCATTGCAGCATTATACATGGTAGCCAAGTCATGGAAACAACTTAAGTGTCCTTCAATAGATTATCAGATAAAGAAGATGTGGTACATATATACAATGGAACACTACTCAGCCATAAGGAACTAGGAAGTGCTGTCATTTGTGACAACATGGATAGATCTTAAGAGTATCATGCTAAGCAAAACAAGTCAGACAGAAAAGAAGAGCCATGTAATTTCTCTCGTATGAGGGTTTTAAAACAGAAAGCAACAAATGAACAAACAAAACAACTTATAGACACAGGCAGCAGAGGGTGGCTACCCTAGAGGAAGGGGGTTGGGAGGAGGATGAAGAGGGTGAAGGGGGCCAAATATATGATAACTTAAAGGAAACTAGATTTTTGGTGGTGAGCACACAATGCAATTTATAGATGATGTTTTATAGAAATGTACACTTGAAATGTGTATAATCTTATTAACCAATGTCACCCCCAATAAACTTAATAAACAAAATACTAAGTACCTGCCATGTTTTATTAATGCTGAGGATTGAGATTTCTCCCCAACTTCAGGGAATCCTATGTCCACAGTGCCTGTTAGGCTGGTGCAGTAATACACCTACAATGTTCTATTTTAAACGTACAATGTTTTTGCATTTATAAGTAAAGAGAAGGGAAAGCCAGACAAAGCAAGCAGTGAAAATGATAGAGGTATATGAGAACGTAAAGATAGGAGTCCTACCGCATTCTCGAAGTCAGAACGTGCTTCCCTGGGGAAGCAGTGTTTATCCTCACTCCTGAAGGATACGTGGGGAAAGCCTGAATGTTTCCTACCTGTGCGCAGGGCCAGATCCGCCAAACCCAAACCAGAGGGAGCTGTATTCAGGAGGGGCTCCAGGCACTAATTGTGCTACTCGGAGCACGACTGACAGAGCACAAAGGTGGAAGGCAGACATCGGTCCCATGTGGTTAGCTCCTGAGCCTAATAATATTCTTTCATAAATCTTGGGAAATTGCCAGTGACCAGTTGCACCAATTTTCAAGCAGTGTGCCGTAGCACATTGGTGTGGCGCTGGTATTTTAAACATATGCAATAGCTGCTTATTTTGTCAGGGGCACTCATCGCTTTTCCCTTCGATTATCAAATAAAAATATGACAATAGCCAACACAACAATAGCCGTCCAGGGTGAATGAATCAAAATTATACCTATTCTTTGGTCAGATTGGCAAAAAGTATATTTTTTGGTGTACTGCAGAATTTTAGTGATTAGTTTGTGTGCACTGAGATGAAAACGGGTGAAAATTGCTGCCTTTGGACATTGCCTGGCATGATCCATTAGTAAGAAAGCTGGAGTAAAAAGAAACGGAG
>NW_006300375.1:4338279-4340131 GCF_000327345.1 Myotis davidii
AGCGTTTAAAACCGCCTCTCTCCTAAAGGGAGGCACACAGATCCCTCTGAATGGCTTTCAGTTCAGGAGACCCCTTAACACTTTCCCAAGCCCGAAATCACGTGGCTTTGTGCACCCCAGGAATATAAGGTTAAGCTTCCTTCGTGAATGGATTCTGCATGGCTTATTTTTCCTCCTTCTCCAGTCTCTATTGCACACAGATTGATATTGCTAAACTATAATGCTATTTCCAGATGATTTGCCAATCAAGATATCACTAGAATATGATTTTAATAATATGTGTATAAAGTAGGATCTAAATACAGTGCCTTTGAGTTTCACCTCAATTGGGTTATCTGTGTAGCCCATTGGGTCTTTATAAAGACATACCCAAGTTTTCCTGGCGTGATAACATGAGAATAATAATACATGAAACAAAGACTGGTTGTCATAATTGGCAGCATGGAAATCACTCTTCAGTGGATTCAATTCATTTAATTAATATTTATCGAGAGCCCAGACGGAGCCTGGCAGACTATGAAGTGCCAGCCACTCCCACCCTCACTGTCTTTTGCCATCTGCTGCGCCTGCAAATGGTAGGCAACCGGCCACCTCCGGGTGAGGAAATGTGTTCCTAGGTCATCTCTTTTCTGCTTCCAAATACTTGGCTATCTCTACTTTCTCACATGGCTGAGGTTTACATATGAGTTATGCTCAAAAGTACATTATTCAAAGTTCTAAATATGTCAGTACAAGATAGTTTAGTGCAGCGGTTCTCAACCTGTGGGTCGCGACCCTTTGAGGGCCGAACGACCTTTTCACAGGGGTCGCCTAAGACCATCGGAAAAACACATATATAATTACATATTGTTTTTGTGATTAATCACTATCCTTTAATTATGTTCAATTTGTAACAATGGAAATACATCCTGCACGTCAGATATTTACATTACGATTCATAACAGTAGCAAAATTACAGTTATGAAGTACCAACGAAAATAATTTTATGGTTGGGGTCACCACAACATGAGGAACTGTATGAAAGGGTCGTGGCACTAGGAAGGTTGAGAACCACTGGGTTAGTGTTAGGTTTTTCTTTCCTTTGGAGCCTACTGAACCCTAGATTTACTATAAATGAGTTTGCATGTTTCTAACCATTAATTAAAAAAAAAAACATGGAATGGTTTTTTCATGGAATCATGGTAGTCAGGAAATTCATTATAAAGAACTTAAGCATTACGAAGAGTAAAGTTCCGGTACCTCATTGAGACATCAAATCAAAACCTGTATGTCTTTTCAAGTTGTATTATCAATCACAAAGTTTACTTTAAATGAATGTTCAGGTTTGGTCCCCGTTCCGTCCTTCTCTTACTGCTCCATAGATTCCCCCAGTGCAGAAACAGGATACGTGCAGCCTGTAGTATCCCAAATATTGAAAACCCAGTCCCTCAAATGAGCATCTTAGGGCTGAATACAGCCAGGCATCGTCATTGCCCAAATAACGGCCCTCCAGCTGCTTGGTTTTCTCCCACTTGTCAGGCTAGAGCTGCTGAAGGCTGCTTTCAGCCCTTACGGGTTTCAACTCTGAGACCAAATTGGAAGCAGTCTCAATAGTCTCTGCTCCAGTGGTGGCCTTTCCTGTCACTCCTAGTGGTGTTTGCTCACAGTTCTCCCTAACCCGGGGACTGTCTCCTGCTCAAGGACAGAGGCTCCCCTCCTGCCAGTGCTACTACCCTCCCCACAGCAGACACACTTTGCTCCATTGCTGCATGGGGGTGCCCTTCAAATGGTCCCACATAGACCATCCTGGGCTTTGTTGCCGTTACTCTGCTTTTTGTTGCCACTGCTTTTCCAAGGCTTCTTCTTTTTTCCT
>NW_006300375.1:4340148-4358395 GCF_000327345.1 Myotis davidii
TCAGTGGGAAAACCGCTTGCAGGATTTATTGTTCTTTTTCTCAGTTTTCTCAGAGAAGAGGGTCCAAATAAATGGAATACTCATCAACGTAATTGCCATGGGATATATCAGAGTCTGCTGGAAAGAGGGCGGGGGTTCTAAGGTCAAGTGGATGAAGGACTGAGTGTAATATACTTTCTCTTTCCCATTCTTAACAGTTTTGTCCTCAACCTCTCTCAGGAGTGTAGTTGACTTAATCATGGCACTGAGGCTGTAAGGAACAGTGCCTGGAATTTTTTCATGAGAAAAAGAAGCACAACACATTCTATTCTCATTTATTCTGCCACTATTGGCAGATTCTATTTTAGCCTGTCATTGGAATCACTCAATATTCTGTGGAAAGTTCTGTTCACCAAAATCAGTCTTCCTCAGGCATCTACCCCATTTCCTTCCCTGGCCTCTTTCTCAGAAGTAAGACTTTCTAGGCCCGTGAAAGAGAAATTTGCATTAAACTTGATTTTAATGTTTTCATTCATTGGTGAATGGTGAGTAACATTTATTTCACTAGTGTGGCCCAAAGAAATGTTAAAACTATGACAAGCATGCAAACTATTAAAAGATGTACTGAAGATGGTAAATTCAATATTTTTTCTCTTTATTATTTTTTTCAATCTAACTTGTCTCATAAATTTTTTTATATACAGAAAAAATATTATGTATAATCAGTATGAATAAAGAGAAGTTTTAAGCATCATATGGCTAATGGGAACAGATCAATGTTCCTAAACCAGGGCGATTTTGCCCACCAGGGGACATTTAGTAATTTTTGGACAAATATTTGTTTGTCACACTACAGAGAAACTCTTGGCTTCTAATGTCTAGAGGTCAGGAATACTGCTAAGCCTACTAAAATGCTTATGACCAAGGTTGAAAAACCCAGTAATAGATAAAACTTTAAGATCACATGTAAGACTGTAATATAAACAAATTTTTGCATAGATGACCAGTTTAGGTATTGCATAAAAGTTTAGGTTAATCAGTCACTAAGTATGTATCATCTGTGCTGTACCAGTTTATTAGAATCAATAATAATACTCATGGTCTTAAACTACACATTTATGTTCCCCAAGCCTGAACTGATATCCACAGAGTGAAGGGCACATCAGGTGACTGTTTAGATGTCATTTATAAAAGTACAAAAATAACATTTGCTTTTAAAAGCTGAAATATATTGATATTTTCATGCAGGTAAGTTTTTCAACATCATACTGCATCTAAATGAAAAAACACAATTACATATAGATGATATAAAAATTGTTTAAAGTTCACATGTGAAGTACTTTTAAAAATTAGTTTTGAATTGTTATTGAGCTAATGTCCTATAGTTACTTAGACTTTGAGCAGGGTTTTTTATTTCACACATTATTTAAGAGAGTTATGAACCCCCAGTCATTTTACTAACTATGGATTTGAATATAGATTGAATATGATCTTATAAATGCAATATCCTACATAGCACTGAATATTTTCCTTCATAAATGCAAACATTAAAAAAATCAGCAACTCTCTTTTTTAAATGTAATCTATACAACTTTCAAATTGTATTGAGTACATTGAAAGAAAGACAAATGATGAATGCATATCAGCTAGATAGAGAAAAAAAAAGAAAGACATGAACTTTAGAATGTGTGGCCTTTAAAAAAATTGATATAGAAAATAATATTTGGAAGCAAATTTATTTTGTAAAAAAAAGCTTTAAACAAGGAAAATGTGTTTTCAAATGAAACTATTATTGCTTTTATAACATATAAAATATAATAATTTTAAGAGGAATTTTTTACTGTTACTTTAAAACAGTCAAAAGAGTAATATTGTTATCTTGAGAACAGTATTAAGAATATGATATCAGAAAATTTTCTCTTGGTGCCAAAAAAGTCATATTATCAAGATAGATTGAGTTTTTTCATACTTCTTTTGAACTATTTCACTTTCTTCCTTGTTGAAAAAAAGAAGTTAAATAATAAAATAATTATAAAGAATTTGAAAAAACTTTGTCCTGAAGAAAGAGACAATATATAATGTCATACATAAAAAAATAAGAAAAACAAAATTTTATGAATAATCATTCTTCCAACATTTCCAAGGAATTTTGAAGGATGGGCACACACACACACAGGCACACACACACACAGGCACACACACACCACAAGCATATTTGACTAACACACCCACAAATATTTTTCTGAGCTTTTTCTTCTTTCAAACTGAATTTAGTATTGATTTCAAACATTAAATCACAAAATTAAAAATAATTATTCACAAAATAGTTATGTTTTCTTTGCTTAGTGCAAATTTAATTATCACTATTAAAAGCATAAACAAACAAAACCAAGGAAATAATGTGTGTGACATGAGTTAGGTGTACAAAAGAAACTGGGAGCAAGAGATGGAGAAACTGCCCAAAGTTCTCTCACTTTTTTAGTTTGGCATCGAGTTAAACCCATAAATTTAAAATATATGTTTCTTATTAGTACTTTTATGAATAATCCCAAATGTTGGGTTGACCTTAAATACTCATTCTCAGATAAATGCCTCCCTGTGGACTACTTAAAGAGGTGAATCGAGAGACAAGGCCTCATAATCTGAAAGTGTGAAAGCATGTAAGTTGCTTTAAATATGCTAAAAGATATGCTTAACAAAAATTATTTAGATATCTTAAGTATCTGAGACTTATAGAATAATGAGCTTACCTGTCACAATAAGAATTTGTAGCTACTTAGTTATAAAAATTATATTATATATTGCAATATAAAAAATAGCATCAGTTTTAGCTTTATAAATCTTACTCTGAAATGCAGTTTGTACAAATGTGCAAATTGTACGTAATCATAATATAGATTAAGGTTTAAGTTAATTTTTTAGGAAGAAGAAGGTGATATTTACTGGGAACAAGATAATAACTGATAAGACCAGATAATAATTGACGAGACCATTTTTTAGTAGCTAACTTATCCCTGTGGAGGCTAGACATTCTCAAAATTTATGTAATTTTAATATCTCGTTCACCTTAAATTAATGGGTCATCAGCCATAGCAACACAGATTGGTACAGAATATCCAAATGCATTTACCTAATAATGTTTCTACTCACTTTTCAGGACAGTTAAGAACCTAAAACTTTGGCTCTTGTGATATTAAAATAAGCATAGGATGTTTCTTTTGCTATTTTTATTTACTGGTGCTTCTACAACTATGAATAGTAGTTCAAATTAGATGTTTTTCTACATTTTATTGAGTATTTGGCAATTTTTACCTTCCCTCTTACTGCACAATTCCATTTCTTGGGTTTTACATTTGTATTGCCTCAGAAAGCCCCGAAGAATCAGTCTATAAAGCAAGGCATGACCATAGCCTATTCCCACCCAGCAAAGGAATTTTTAATATCATGGCTCGTACACCTTAAAGTGCTTAGTGCTTGACTTTGTCATCACTTCATATTGCTATGCAATTTGATATATTATTCTTTTGAAGAGGTATAAGGGGCTATCCCTATATTAGTGGACAAACATTAATATCTGAATATCCTCTAGAAAATGTGACTGTTGTCTCAATTACTCTTCCCTCCCGCACCCACACACACACATATCCTCAAAAGCATGCTATGGCAAATCTTAGCAGTTCTTAGAATACCCAGTGTGGTAACTTGGCATGAGCTATCAATGGTGGTGATTCAAATATGGTGGAAAGATAATAGTATTCAAATAACTATATGTGTGTGTGTGATAAAACCCCTAATTGTTGTGGCCTCTTTATTTATAGACCATTAGAAAAATTGAACCCATACAGCGGCAGCAGAAGAGAAATACCTCAGGAAATATTGCAAAGATTTCATCTCCAAATTATGGCAGCCATAAAACAAATGGATTCATTGTTCTCTACTGCTTGCCTGGGATAAAAGCAAAGCGTGTAATGGATAATGGCCAGTCCAAAAGTGAACTGGTGAAAGCAAGCCATGCATTTGTTTGTCTGTTTGCTTCAGGTAATTTTTTCCCCAACTGGCCTGGCTGCTTAAATTAAACTCTAAAATGCAATGGTCCTTAAAAAGAGAGAGAGGGAGCCAATGCAGAATGTGTACTTGATTCCTGAGAAACTGCATTCTGATTATCTTTATAGGTACTTATGGCAGGATCCAAAACAATTATTTGGAAGAGAACTTCTGGATTAATATAGTCAACATGAATCCAAGAAAAGCTTTTCAATCCCATCATGAGGGATTTTAATGGGGAGATGGCAAGAATATGAGATCCACTGCTGCATGCCTGGATAGCAAACAAAGTTTACTCAGAAACAAAGAAACCCTTAGTAGTAAGTGGAAAAGACACCATAGCTTCTCTGTCTTACATTAGAATTCATTAATGTGTAGTAGATCAAATCCACATGGAGCAGTATGACTTTTAAGCCATACTCTTTTTTGTTAACACTGAGACCTTTCATTGCTCTTCAGCTAAAAGAATCTAATGGCTTTAATGCAAATGTTGTAGGCATATACCTACATGATCTGAAAGTTCCTTCGAAAAAAACCTTCATAGAATATTTAATAATAAATGGCAGTGGAGTTGTAACAGTGTTTTTCATGTGTCTTTGTGCATTTTCTTTCATCCATTTTTCTACATATTTATGCATGTTTAATGATATATGCCTACTTCTCATTTCTTAAGAAGTCTAACAAAATATATTGATATACTTACATAGCCATAAGGAAATTACTTTGAATAGCTGCATAGTATTTCATTTTGTATATCTTTATTATTAAAATATGTTATTAGATGTACATCATCACTTATATTTTGCTATTGCAAACACTACTGTAATAAATACTTTATACACATTTCCATACTCCATGTTACAGTCTGTTGCCAGAGATTAGTTTCTGAGAAGAAGCATATTGGATTCAATATGCACATATTTGATGTTATTGAAACCATAATGACTGGATTTCTTTTCAAAAGAAAACTGGTTCTACCAGTTTCATCTCCCACCAGTAATGTATGCAAATGTTCATTTCACTACATCCTCATAAGGTAAAGTGTTATGGGCAGGAGATAAATTGGCTTGAATTCACTGAAAACAAAATTCAGAATGTAATATTCACATTACATTCTTTTGAAAGAATACATAGTTTCCTAAGTAATTAATTTTTTAAATGAGAGCAACAGTTGAATGTTTTTAAATGTAAGATTCCTTAGTTTTTCTTTATTGGCAAAGAATATAATGATATACTTAAAAATGAAATATTGTCTTAGACAAAAAATTACCTTAGAACGTCTCCAAAGAGTTCTCATTTTAGTGCCTTGTTTTTATAACCTTTCATTTTCTTCTCAACTCACTCTAGTCACACATTTGTTCTAATATTTCTCCATAATGACTCAGATAAAGGCCATCAAAACCTTCTACATTGAAATTATAAGTCCTCTTTTCTCAACGTTTTCAAATTTTCAGTGGAATTGACAAGTTTTTAAAAAAAGCACATAATTGCTTGGCCTGTGACTCAGTTGTTAGGAGCGTCATCCCACACACGGATGACCCACACCTGCGTAGGTGGCAGGCACATACCCAGGTTGCTGGTTTAATCCCCCATGTGGGTGTGTAAATATGGATATCTCTCTTTCTCCTTCCCTCTCTCTCTGTCCATCCCTCTCTCTAAAACCAATTAAAAGAACAAAAACAACTTCATGCTGAGAATTCCGAAATCTCTCTCACACACTGTGATGCTCTTAGTTCCTCACATAGCAGTGATATTTTTAAATCCATAAATAAGACAATAGTGCTTCCTTGCTTAAAACAATGGTTTGACTTTGAAATTAGAATAAAATTCTAAATCTTGGAAAAGCCCCAGCCACTGACCCGCAGCATCATCTCCTGATTCCTGAGGCTAACTCAGTTGCCCTGTGGTCAGAGTCTGGATCCTGCATGAAATCCGCTGCAACGACCTGCCTAGTGTTCACCCAACCATGTACCAGTGCAAAAGGTCTCTGGTACCTCTAGCAGGTGCCTACATAGGGCAGCGAAGATAAGGAGGGGAAAACCCCAAGTGCCAAACTTTCACCACTGGGATGCAGAACGCGGAAGGAGCTGAGAGATAAATGTTGCTTTCTTCCAGCTACCTTTAATTGATTGTTATGAGGTTCCGTAAGAGTCGGCCCCACAGAGATGGACTTCCTGAGCACAACTGTGCTTAGCTTAGTAGGCACATGTATTTGCTTTTACTCCTTGGCTAACTCATTTCCCTCCCCCCTCACCTTTGCTACTCTAAGATTATACTCTTCCTAATCCAGCATTGGCATGGAAGCTTGCCTCAGGCTCTGTTTTCTATGGAAACAGGACTATGACAGCACGGAAGGCCAACATGATCAAGCACAGTCTACCTATTTTTTCTTTCCTTACCAATCGGCCTGATCCATTGTACTAGCTATACTGGCTTATTTCTGTTTTGGAATTCTTTCCTCTTCCTCTGCCACTCTTCCTCTATATTTATCTGGTTGCCTCCTACTCATCATTTATATTTCAGCTCAAATTAGAGCTCCTCCAAGAGGCTTTGCCATCCCACCTTCCTAAAGAAGTTCCCTACTCCTATTCTGGCACTTTTTATATCCCATTTTTATTTTCTATCGAACCTTGATTAATTTTAAGAGGGGAGTATCAAAATTTCCTTCTACCAACAGTAAAGAATACTAAACCTAAATTCCACTAAATGGTTCTTTTTTAAAAAAAAAAAAGTATTTTATTGATTTTTTACAAAGAGGAAGGGGGAGGGATAGAAAGTTAGAAAGAAACATTGATCAGCTGCCTCCTGCACACCCTCTACTGGGGATGTACCCGCAACCAAGGCACATGCCCTTGACTGGAATCGAACCTGGGACCCTTCAGTCCGCAGGCCGACACTCTATCCATTGAGCCAAACCAGTTAGGGCCTAAATGGTTCTTATGTCTCTTCTAGACATGTCTTACTCTCACTCCTTGCTTTGCCTAAAATAGTCCTAACAGCCTTTCCTTTTGTCTACACTGTGTTGACCCAATCATGAATGTTCTCTTTTCTTATATTTCTCAAATCACATTTATATAAGGATATTTGTATAGAAGTATTTTACTAAAAAAATCAAGAATAGAGGGCAAAGTGTACAGTGGAGTGGTAGAATGGAAATTTACTTTATAGTGTAAAGAACAGAGCCCAGCACAGCTACCTACATACTTACATTAAGTTTTTATATCTGTGTTCAAAGTATTTGGGCCATAGCCACAGCTGAGACTATCTTATAGATGACTCTTGGGCCCAACATCCCTACCGTCTTGCTGAAAAAAAATTTTTTTTAACCTGCACTCCTTACCAACTCCAACTGCTTCAGGTCCCGAGGCAATGCCATTCTCTTTGTAGCAACCTTGTGTTTTCTAAGGTTTATTATGGAGAGAAATTTAGTATTTTTATATCAATCCTCACACATCTCAGCCTTGTAAGAAGCTCATGATCTATCTTGGCCTATCTGCACATAGCTCATAGAAGTAACGTTCAGGAAAGGACAAAGCCTTCCCTGAATAATTCTCTCACTAGCCCTTAAACTGACAATTTACTTTTCCTGGCTACACCTACAAGCATTTTTTTTTTTGACATTGGTGACTATGAGATAAAAATTAGTTTAATTAAAAGATGAAGCAAGACTGCTCCTATAGAAGAAGCACTATGTTCCAAAAGGAAGGGACCATTGGGTTACAGCATTTACAGCCAATATGTTTTCCCAGGTCACATCACCACGAAAGCATGTTATTAAAAAATAATAATAATGTTTGCAACTGATCCAAAGATGCATTTATTCCACCCTATACCTCTGCCTCCCTTCCCCAAATGGTGGTCAGGCATAGAAGAGCCTTTCAGTGCTGTGGGGGTTGAATTTATGCTGGCAGCTGTGTTCCTTGTCTTGGTTAAAGATTCAGCTCACTTGTTTATTTTTTTCCTATTTATCATGCTTGTGTGTGTAACAAGTTCCAGACGTGGGAGCTGGCAGAAGTTTCTAAAACAACATTCAGGAGTGATATTACTGTGAGACACTCAGATTTACAGTCTCTGGAATGTGTGGTTTGCCTTTTCATCTAGGTGTGGACTCTGAGTAATTCTGCACCATTATGAATCCCTTAGGGAAAACAGTTATAGAATTTAAAATTGGAAAAATGTATGTGTGTAGGTACGTATTTATATGAGCTTAAATAAATGTGTATCCACTGGTCTTGATGATGTATTACTATACAAACATAATTCTTGTTTTAATGCTGAATAAGTACTATAGAAACAAAACGAAAGGGAATAAGACACCGTTCCATTGAGGACAAGATAATTCCAAGGGAAATGGGGGAAATGTTCATACAAATCCTCAACATTTTCTGTATCTATTTTATAATTTTCTGTTAGTATGTTAAGTTTCAACTATTTAATATTCTTGATAATTAAATTCACCATCAGCCAACTATACTGAATTTTTTTGTTCAGCCTCATTTTGACCATTGCAATGAGTTCTTCATAACAACAAATTTGCAATTGATATTGGTGTAAATTGAATTTTTCTAAAAGTGTATTTAAAGAAAATCAAGTTGACATTACTTTGTAATACTGTGAAGTGAACTAAAATGAGAACAAGTGGATCTGGTTCCTGGTCCTGTTTCTCACTCGAGTCAACTATTTCAACCTGAGAGAAACTAAATTATCTATAAGTTCAATGAGTTAGATGAAATTATCTCTCTGTATGTTTAGATGAGCTTATATTTAAGGTCAAAATTAGACTATCTTCTTTTTTATTGAGGCATACCTGACACACAACATTATATTAGTTCCAGGTATGTAGTATAATAATTTAATATTTGTATACATTGTGAAATGATCGCCACAATGTCTAGTTAATATCCATCAGATACATAGTTACAGTGTGTGTGTGTGTGTGTGTGTGTCTGTGTGTGTGTGTGTGTGTGTGTGTGTGTGTTGAAAACTTTTTTAAGATCTACCCACTTACCAACTTTCAAATATAGAATTAGGCTGCCTTTTGACTTTTTTCCAATTCATCCCCCACTTTTTCAGTATCCCTTTTATTCTGTTTTTCTACTTGTTTAGCACTTTACTTTCCTCTCAGCCTAGGCATACAGTACTTCTGTCAACCTTTTACCCAACTAAAACCTTTATAAGATTTATTTTTGAGATCGATCTCTAGCCTGTTTTTCTATCTCATCTTTTATTCTCATTATCTAAATGCTGTGATAATCTGCCCTGGCCAGTGTGGCTCAGTTGATTGGAGCATCATCCCATGAACCAAAGGGTTGTCAATTTGATTCCTGGTCAGGGCACATACCTGGATTGCAGTTCCAATCTCTGTCTCTCTTTCTTGCAAATTAATAAAAACATATCCTTGGGTGAGGATTACAAATAAATAAGAATTGGGATAATCTGACTCATAAAGGTATAAATGGTATAAATAGTATCATTTTCTAACTGTTTTCAAAGTAAAACAACCATAAAACTACCCCCCAAAAGAAACTCTGCTAATAGAGCTTTTTATACAACTTGGTGAAACAGAGTTGAGAGGGATGCTTCCCAGCATTCCATAAAATATCAGACTAAATCTTGTCTAATGATGTTCCTTCCCCTCCATATTTTTATTCTTCAGGGGAAGTGCAAAACTCAACAAGAAAATGCAATTTCTCCTACCCAAACTAGTATTATAAAATCAACATTTAAATAGAAACTCCAGCATGCTACTTTTTATAACTGAAAAATTTAAATCATATTTATTTGGAAATAAATTTTATCTTTTTCACTGATAGAAATGCTTTCCTGATGAAAGGTATTGGAATACTCTGTCTTATAAGCAATTAAGATCATCATGCTGCATGGTCAAATTTTGGGGAAAAAGCAGTAATTAGATACACTTATATGTGCCACTCTTTAAATTTAACAGTACATTTTTTCTATATAGTATTTACTGCTATCTTGTAAAAGTATGTTTAAGTTGATTATTAATTTATTTATTTATAGTCAAAAATATTTATTGACTTTATTACATAGTAAATAATTGTTTTGTTTTTTAAAAAAATCTTTATTGTTGAGAGTATTACAGATGCTTCCCTTTTTTCCCCATTGCTCCCCCCACCCGGTTCCTGCCCTGCCCCAGGCCTTCACCCTATTGTCTGTGTTCATAGGTAATGCATATCCCGTATAATGAAAGCCTAATATGCAAATCGACCAAACTGTGGAACAACTGGCAGAACGACTGGTTACTATGATGCGCACTGACCACCAGGGGGCAGACGCTCAATGCAGGAGCTGTCCCCTGTTGGTCAGTGTGCTCCCACAGGGGGAGCGCTGCTCGGCCAGAAGCCAGGCTCACGGCTGGAGAGTACAGCTGCGGTGGCAGGAGTCTTTCCCACCTTTACAGCAGTGCTAAGAGCATGAACCTAGAGGTAAGGAGCAGCGAGGAGGTGGGCGGTAAGGAGCGAGAAGTTCTGGACTGTGAGAAGGATGTCCGACTGCCAGCTTATGGTTCTGGACCGCGAGAGGGCGCAGGCCGGACTGAGGGACTCCCCCCTCCCAGTGCATGAATGTCATACACCAGGCCTCTAGTATGCATATAAATTCTTTGGTTAATCTTGTCCCCCCACCCGCCCCCCGTCCCATCCTTCCCTCTGAGATTCTTCAGTCTAATTGTTTTTTGTTTTTGTTTTTTTTTCCAGTCCACAAGCTGATGCTCTATCCACTGAGCCAAACCAGTTAGGGCTCTAATTGTTTTTTAATGTTGTTGATTTCTCAACTTTAGGAAGTTCAAAGCCCTTCAATTATTCCCATTACTAGGAATCTGGAATTAGAGGACTCTATTTAACAACTGTAGTCAAAAGTTTTGGTGGCCAAAATATTACATATAAATTACACATCTTAGGAAAATGTTGAATAGAAAGTTGTTGTTTTTTTTCTATCTGGCAGTGCTATTCATTTCAATATCATAGACATATGAATAAAGAAGCCAGGACAAATGAAAAATACAACAGACTACGTTATTTAAAATTACCATAAACCTTATCAGTGGTCATTGCCTGAAATTAAAATTCAAAGTCGAGCACAGCACATGTCATGATATTATTCAAAATCTGTTGAATAAATTCAGTAGTTTTTTCCTTCATTAAGCACTTTCCTGGTTGTTGTAATTTTTTTGTTAAATTCTGGAATAAAAAAAAGTTGATTTTTACATTTTTTGCTAGTTGTTCATTAATGTTGTATAGCAACAAAGTTTTAAATTTTTTTCTCAGCCATATCCATTGATGTCATTCATGCCTTCATTTTTGAAAGAAATTTTCATTAATTATAGAACTCAGAGTCGTCGTTTTCTTTCTCTCTCTCATCTCAATAATGTGCCTCCATTGTCTTCTGGCCTCCATTATTTCTAATAAATTAACCATCATCCTTATCCTTGCTTCCCTGTATATAGGATGGCTTCTTCCATCTCTGGCTGCTTGCAACATTTTATTTTTTAGCAGTTTGATTGTGATAGCCTACGCATGATTTTACTTATCTGCATTGGGTTTTGCTAAACTTCCTGGATCTCTAGGTAGAGTTTTTCATCAACTTTGGAAAAGTTTCAATCATTCTTTTTAAATATTTTTCTTTCCCAGTCTCTCTATACTCTATTTTTTGGACTTCATGTACAATTATAATAGACAACATTGTATTGTCCAACAAATCAGTTACCCTATTCATTTAATTTTAAAATATTTTTCCCAATCTCTGTTCTTCATATTACATAGTTGCTATTGATTGTTCCTTAAGTTTACTGACATTGCTTTCTGCTGTTTCCATTATAATATTAACCAGAGGCCCGATGTACGGTAGGGGGGTGGTCCCTCAGCCCGGCCTGCACCCTCTTGCAATTTGGGACCCCTTGTAAGATGTTCAACTGTCGGTGTAGGCCCGATTCTTGCAGTTGGACATCCGGCAGTCAGACATCAGTCTCACAATCCGGGACTGCTCACCCCTAACTGCTTGCCTGCCTGCTCGTCCCTAACCGCTCGCCTGTCTGCCTGCTTGGTCCTAACCACTTGCCTGCCTGCCTGCTCAGTGCATGTCATAGTGACTGGTCGTTCCAGTCATTCCACCTTAACAGTCACTTAGACTTTTATATGTATAGATATCATACGATGGCTTTTTAAATTTCAGATACTGTTATTTTTAGTTTTGATTCTTTTAAGAATAATTTGCATTTCTTTTCTGAAATTCTCTGATTCACTAATTATGGTAATGATTTCCTTTAGTTCAGTCATTGAATATATCTATTACCTGTTTTAAAGTCCAAGTCTGCTAATTCCAATATCTAACTGACATGATGTTGAATGCCTTTTATCTAAGTTATGAATCAATTTTGCCTGCTTCTTTACACATTTAAAATTTTTTAACTGCATACTGAACATTGTGGATGATACATGTATACACATTGGATTTTGTTAAGTTTTTCTAAAAAGAAGTATTTATCTTCTGGCATGTGGTGAAATTATTGATTGACTCCTTGAACTCGTAGAAGCTTGATTTTACACATTGTTAGAAAGAGTTTTGCCCTTAGTCTTAAGGAAAATTCTTCGTTAAGTAAAACTGTATGAGGATGTGATTCCTCCTAATTTCAGTGGAAACCCCTCTAACCTAGTACATTTCAAATTTTAAATTCCAACTCCCCTCAGTGACCAGCCATTGAAGTCCCATTTACATTTTCTGTTTTTCATCTTTTGCTTTCTGCTGGATTTCTTGTAGTCTTTTCTGCTTATTCACAGTTAAAAGTCAGCTAAGGATATGAGGAAACATGTGCAAATTTACAAATTTACATGTTTGTGGCTCCCTTCTTTCCTGACTTGATCCTCTCAATTTTCAGCTGTCTGACTCTATCCTGTGACTCTACATCTTAATCCAACAACACTGCAGCTTTCTGCTGGATAGCTCGTTTTCCCTGAGCACTGTGCACTGGATTTTGCTCAGAAAAAAAGCCATGCATACACAGACCTCCCCCAGTAAAGTTCCTTTTTTCACTGGTCAGTTTTGTTCAAATTTCTGCCTAGCTTGTGTCAGTCTTCACTGTTTTCAATTGCTTTATTTTTTTTAATATTATTTGTCCATGTTTCTTAATTGTTATTTGCAGCAGAGTTAATGTTATATAAGCCACCATGGCATTGCTGAGACTGACAAATAAGGTTTGGAACTGTAAATCTTGGAGTCCTATTGGGTGCCACATGTGGTTTATAACATCTGCAAAGGGTGGTGACAAAGTTAGGTTGCTTGAGAGTCTTGTTTTCTTCTTACTTCTGCTTGAGAAAGAGTTGATCTCTTTTCTTTTAATGTTTTATTTTATTTATAATTGTTGTCCATTGTAAGACTTTATTTAGAAAATAAGACCTGCTAAGAGTAATTTTTAAAATCACTAAAGTAGATCAATCTATTTTAGGGTTTAAATTTATAGTATGAAATCTGATTTTACACAGTATCTATGAAACTACATTTTTAGCATTCAGATCTTGTTTTTCTTTGTATCACAAGACTCGGGGAATAATTATCTGTCTTTTCTAAATTAAATGAGAATCAAAAACTGTAGGAAAAAATGGCTACACACACACACACACACACACACACACACACACACACACACGGCTACAAAGTAAAGTAATTTGTAAATAGGAAAAATATAAATAGGAAAAATAATTATATCATAAACCTTTAGGACAGAGAAATTCTTTAACGCACTCTATTATTCTCTACCTTCCCTTTACATTGTCTTCTTCACCAAGTATCTCGCTCAAATACAATCAGCTAATATTTACTGTTACTCTTAATTTATACGCCACGAAAATTCTACATCATCTCTTACCACTTTGTCTTCTCAATAACGACAACTCCCCTGTGCTTTTTATCCAACTGCACCCCGCTGTGAGGAGGCCTGGTGCATGGGTGTGAGGAGGTAGATGCACCTCGCTGTGAGGAGGTAGATGGAGAACAAAGGCGGAGTTATTCGTGTGGAAACAGAAGCACAAAGAACAAAGAGATTTATCAAGACCTTGTAAAGCCTATATATATGCTCTTTCTCAGTTTCTGGGTTCCCATGGTCTTCTGCTGAAAGTTGGAAATTAATTAGAAGCAAAAGGAGCCTTTTAAGAATGTCAAATAAATTGTTTAATTTAATAAAGCATATGTTTAATATGCATGTCTTAATTTTTGGCTAGTAATGTCCAAGTAAATAAAGCTTACTTAAAATAAAATTATTATGTCATCTGGTTTTGAATTCAAAAGCATTCTTTCCACTGCCCTGTTATTATACTGTATAATCCAAGAAGCCATCAATCATAAAATGTACCATTATTTTATGTGCCACTAAGAAAAAAATGCTGCCAATTAAAATAGGACCTAACAATTTCTGACATTTAAAATTTTGTATTGTATACCTATTAAAAAGATTTTGTATATTTATTCAGATATTTTTATCATTAACCAATTTTTGCAAACATAAAAAATAAATATATATGTAAAATAAATTGGCTACATTTCTCCTAAAAATTATATAGCATCATTTTTAAATAACTCAAATTATTCTGACCATCCGTGGTATTATTATTTTCTTATTTAGTGGAAATAACATTAAAGAGGAATAAAGAAATCCTATATAATAAAAGGCTAATATGCAAATCGTCCAAACAGTGGAATGACCAGTCACTGTGATGAGCACTGACCACCGGGGGGCAGACGCTCAACACAAGAGCTGCCCCCTGGGTGGTCAGTGTGCTCCCACAGGGGGAGCACCACAGGGCCACAAGCCGGGCTCACAGCAGGCAAGCGTCCTCTGTGGCAGCACTAAGGATGTCTGACTGACGGCTTAGGCCCGCTCCTCATAGGGAGCTCCCAGACTGCAAGAGGGCGCAGGCTGAGCTGAGGGACACCACCCCCCCACACACACACACACACAAGTGAACGATTTCATGCACCAGGGCCTCTAATCTAGGTTATAAACAACTAAAACATTGTCTGACTTTCGGGAAGTAATTTCAGTTTTCTGAGACTTAATATTTTTATTTGTAAAATAAAACTCTAAGACCACTTTTAGATATAAAATTCTGAAGTCTTAACTCTCTAGTGTCACCTATATGTTTGGGGATATATATTTGTGTGGAGCATAGCAAGCATGGAAATTAGAACACATATCCCCAACCACCTCCTCTATCAGGCCCTCACACTCTGGGACACTATCCACCTGCCCTACTATCCCAGGGACAGGGAACAGACAATTAGGGACAGAGCCCTTAAAATTATTCAAACTAGCCAATCATAAGCCTGCTTACCCTGCCTTGTGTTTTCCTTCCTGTGGAAACCACAATACAGGTTCTTGCCCATGTTTTCCCCTCACTGTTTTTGCCTCTGAACTGACAATGGTGCCTCCTCATGTCCACCTCCCACCCCATGGTATGTCCCTCTTCTTGAGATGCATGAGTATAACAAACTACCTTTTCGATGACAATCATTTCCTGATCTGTTGGCCTCACCATACCTAAATAATCAAACCTACATTTTTAAAATATATTTTTATTGGTTTCAGAGTGGAAGGGGGAGGGAGAGAGAGTTAGAAACATCAATGATGAGAGAGAATCACTGATTAGCTTCCTGCTGCATGCCCCCTACTGGGGATCATGCCCACAACCCAGGCATGTGCCCTGACTGGGAATGGAACCATGATCTCTTGTTCATAGGTCAACGCTCAGCCACTGAGCCACACTAACCAGGCAATAACACCTACATTTTATATTTTTTAATTTCTTCAATTCTTTTAATCCTCACCTGAAGATATTTTTTCCATTGATTGTTACAGAGTGGAAGAGAGAGAGAAAGACAGAGAGAAATATTGATGTGAGAGAAACACATTGATTGGTTGCCTCCTGCATGAGCCCCAACCGGGGCCTGGGCCTTAGGCTGCCTGCAACCGAGGTACATGCCCTTGATAAGAATCTAACACAGGACCCTTGAGTCTGAAGGCTGATGTTCTATCCACTGAGGCAAACAAGCTAGGGCTACAACAAGCTAGGGCTATATTTTAAAACAGGTGACTTCTCCAGCACCAGGCTTTCACAGTACAGTAATCGTCAGCACTCAGGAGCCAGCAGCGTCCCCAGCACACATGGGTGGTTTCATAGTAGCCTATGTCTGGACAGACATCTCCCCACGGGTAGCTCTCTCCAGATACCAAGAGAGTGATTTCTGGCAAGTTCTGAAGGACATATTTCCTGCAAGTTCCAGCACAGCTTCTCTTCCAGTGAGCCAAGACTATTTTATCTCCAACAAAGTCTGGATCTCAGGCCTGAGGGAAGGGAGACTCTTCCGTGGACATCTTATCTCAGCCCTAGAGTACTGACTAGTCCTTAAAAGTTCAGTTTCCAAATTTGTTAGAGTTCTCTTTAATAGGCACTAACCAACCTCTCTTGTTTCTTCGATCCACTGCTATAGTTAATAATTCTTACATTAAACCTTTCTCGCTCAAATTATTGCACAGTTTCATCTCCTGATTGGATTCAGATTTATACAATGTTCAAGTTTATGCAATTATGAAGAGATGAATGAGTTTCCCCTGTTAGTACACTCAATAGGAATTAGACATTTTATGAGCATTTTTATTGGTATTGAATGTTCAACAAATGCTTAGGGAATACACTCCTTTCCCTAATAATTATCATACTGATTTGTCTTTCAGTAGTTATTTAACCAATTGTCACAAGAGGAGTATTAATACTCTTTGTGAATAAAAAAACCCCACAAATCTTCACTCATTTTTACTTATATATAACTATTGCTATTTAATTTTTCTGAAACAAGGAAAATTTCAATATCTATGTGTACATATAGAAAATCAAACTTGAGGGAAAAGTACCATGAAATTTGACTGAGGGTATTAGATAACTAATGAAAGTCATGATGCTCCAGTAACACAAGACAAGTGATACATTTTATTAAAGATAGTTATCACCAAGGAAGAGCTAATCCTTCACATTACCATTAGTAAACTTTCCAGTTACTCTTAGATTTAGATGACATGATGTTTCCATCATTTAACTTAAAGTTTAGCCTCCAAATAGGTAATTCCACAAATAGAGGTCATGCCATATGCCAGGCATTCTATGAGGGAGAAATTTTGGTAGATCCACTCTGATAAAGCCTAAATTAAAATAGGAATAGTATAGACTTTCTGTATTATGATATGCTTATAAAGTTGACTGACTTCTTTTAATGTTCAAGTAAATACTGGAGAAGCCTCAATATCTGTGAGCAATTTCTGCTGGAAATATATTAATTCTTAACTGTCCTCTCTTTGCTTTTTCTGGAATATTCACAATACATATGTTTAAAATTAGTATTGAAATCTATAAATAAGTTAGAAGATAAAGATCTGGGATCAAACTTGATGTGTTTTATCAATTTCCTACATTTCTGCTATTGACATTTTTTCCCTATTACTAACTAGCAGTAAAATCATTTACATAAGAAAGGAAAATAAGGTGTTTATGTAAGCTAGATGTATCAAAATCTGAAAAGAAAACAAGTGTTAGATTACCTCAAGATTGTTTCTCCATGAGTGATAATCAAACTTGGGGGAAAGTACCATGAAATTTGACCAAACTGCTAAATGCTTTGTTCACCAACATGAATATTTTTCTTCTCTTTACCACTATCCCCATAGCTGTAAGATTTTTTTGTCATAGCTCAGGAACATTCCATTTTGGACCTCATGTATGATAAAAACCTACTATAAAAGGAAAAACTTAACAGATGGTAATGGGGAAAGAAGCAGGCTTTAAAAATAAGGTTCCTGAATTCTAATTCTAGATTTGCTTCTCATTCACTAAACTACTGAGTATCAATTCCCTACATTGTGAAACAAGCCATCTTCTAAGGTCATATTATAAGAATATGAAAAGAACGCCTCTAAAGGGTATCTACAGTAATAAAAGAGAAACATGGTAATTGGCGTATGACCGCTACCCTTCCCATTGGCTAATCCCCCTGTCACTCACAGAGTAGGGCTGAGATATGCAAATTAACTGGCAGCCAAGATGGCGGCTGGCAGCCAGGCAGCTGATGTGAACAGGGAGGCTTGCTTGCTTGCTTCAGTGACGGAGAACTCCAAAGTTCCCCGCCTGACTTGCCGGCCTCTCAGCTGCAACTCTAACCCACT
>NW_006300375.1:4359144-4372267 GCF_000327345.1 Myotis davidii
GGGCCTGCCCTCTGCCACCTGGGAGCAGGCCTAAGCCAGCAGGGCGTTATCTCCCGAGGGGTCCCAGACTGCTAGAGGGCACAGGCCGGGCTGAGGGACCCCCCCCCCCTTCCCCTGAGTGCACAAATTTTTGTGCACCGGGCCTCTAGTTTTCTCATAATAAAAAAAGAGCCTATACTAACTAATAGAAATTCTTTCTCTGATCATTCCAAACATGCCTTAGTCTATCTCGCTGCTTTAACAGAATACCACAAACTGGGTGGGTTTAAAAAAAGACAAATTTATTTCTAACAGTTCTGTAATCCGGGAAGCCTAACATCAAGGCACTGGCACATCCAGTGTCTGTTAAGAGCCTGCTTCCTAGTTTATAGATTGCTCCCTTGTCTCTGAGTCTTCACGTGGTAGAATGGGAAGGGAAGAGGGAGCTCTCTGGGGTCTCTTATATGAGGAATCAGACAGGAATCCCATTCATATGCTCTCATAGGCCAATTACCATCCAAAGGCCCCACCTCCAAATACCATCTCATTGGGAGCTAGGATTTAACATATGAATTTGGTGGGAGGGAACACAAACATTCAGTGTACATAACACATATGATATAACTCCTTGCAACACTAGCTACTCACTATCTCACTTTCAAGTGTGGTTGTTGAAAATGAACATTTGTTACATTCTACTCAGTCTTAAAAATGAATCAAATAGAATATTCTAAATCACAGATTCCCATTTTTTCACTCGAGCTTTTAAAATATTTTTAATTTTTTTTTAGCATTTACAGTGACTTTCTTTCTTGGTCTATGTTTGATTATAATATTAAATAAACATGAGGTTTATTTATTGAATTGTGGGTCACTCATAGTTACTACAGTCCCTCCCTTCAGATGAATTTCATTCCCAAATTCAAGGACCACCCAATGAGG
Organism: Myotis davidii; assembly: GCF_000327345.1. Taxonomy (NCBI): domain Eukaryota; kingdom Metazoa; phylum Chordata; class Mammalia; order Chiroptera; family Vespertilionidae; genus Myotis; species Myotis davidii. Next base: position 4,360,066 of record NW_006300375.1, read on the forward strand.
TAATTAGGCAATTCCGTTTTCCAGCTCATTCCTTCTTCATGACTTAAGTGAGTATCTCCGTTTACAATCTGAATTCTGGGAATACAGAGAAAGGCGGGGATTCTTTAAGATGTTTACTAAGTAGGCAAAGGGGAGAATAACTAGGGAATGGGCAGCAAAGTGGTTAGACGTTTTATAAGGGAAGCAGAGAATTCATCGATTTGGTGCATTTCAATCAGACTGGGCAAAACAGGAAGAGAAATTGATAGGAAGCAGATTTGCTACGGTCTCAAGGGAAAAGGAAGAGTAACCTTAGTGGTCTTTTTCATTTCTCACTGATGTGATTAAACAACTTGCTCCTGACCTTTTTACTAACTTTGCTGAAGGAGAAAGCAATTGGTGGCCATTAGAGCTGTTGTCTTTATCAGGTGGACACCTGCTGGGAGCTAAACCAAGCATCCATTAATTTCAAAACGTCAGCAGCTGCCCAATGGTAACAGTTTCACGTCATTTTTAACCTAAGCTGGAGGCAAACCCAGGGGCAGAGGGGTGAAATTACCTGAGAATTTACAGATACGTTGTCTGTTACATAAACATTTTGGTCACTTCTTCAGTTCCAGTGTCTCGGTTTAAAAAACACTGTGTTATCCTAGCCTGTAATTAATAGGTTATTTATGAAAGGGCGCTGGGTTGCCATTGCATCTGGCACATCATACAGACTGTAAATGTGAGCACAAACAATATGCTTTTGAACGGTAACTTAAAGTGCTTCATATAAATAAAATAGCATAGCATTTAATGTGCCTTTTAACAATTCCTAAGTGTTTTCACTCTTACCGTGAATGCTTAAACCCTACAAATCCTATCCTCTTAGCTGCCAATTAGAATTGTATATAATAATGTATATAATAGTTATGTATATAATAATTCTCCCCATTGAAAGCCCCTCTTAGGCTTTGTGTACTCTTAAAGTGAAGACAACAACAACAACAACAACGAAAAACACACACAAAAATCTCATTAAGAGGGATTAGCTCCAGGCGAGCTATGGCCTCCATCTCTTTCTCAAGCCTCATCTTCCAGCACATTCCTCACACTTTCTCTTTTCAACCACTTTGTTGTTCTTTCAAGTCCTGAGCCAGTCTTGTTCCCATGTAGTGAAAGATCTTCGACCATGCAGTTGCCTCGGCTAGAACACTCCTCTCTTCCTTCCTTAACAAATGAATGTCTGCTCAGGCTGGAGCTCAGTGCCAGACCACTCCCTCAGGGAACGTTCCCTGAGATCCTTCCCGAGGTCAATGCCCTATTGCAAGCTCTTACAGGCCCTCTTTATCCACTGGTGCATCACTTGGGCTATTGTGGAGTACTGCCTTTCTGCCCCACTAAAATGTAAACTCTGGGAGAGTAGGGGGCTCTTCTCCGTGCACCATTATATAGTTAGCACCCAGAACAGTGCACAATACATTTGTTGGATGAATGAGTGCCAGGGAAGTAAGTAATTGAATGTCATTACAGAAATGATATGGTAAATTGCATTTGGGTTTGATGTTTACAAAGCCATCATTTACAATAACTTCAAACTGACACAAGTAACTTCAATTTCTCTCACATCATTTGGTTTGTGTTCTGTCACTGCTTGTATATGGACAACTGTATTCCCTGTATTGTGAAATGAAAGTGCAGTAAGTTTTTTGGGGAAATGCACAGGGAAGCAAAATCAGCAAAGTAAAGTTACCTTTCAGGTCTAATTATCACACCCTCAAAGGAAAAATAAAATTAGAGTAAATTAATAGAAAATAAAAGGATAATGTCACAATGAACTGAGAATCCCTCAGGTCTAAGAAGAATAGTAAAATTCTATTGAAATGATGGCAATAGATCTTTATAAATCTTAAGCAAAACTCAAGAATTTTTAAATAAAAAGAGAGGATAGATGCAATAGCGAGTGAGAAGACTAGCATATATGCAGCAGTAGGTGTGCACTAACAATGTTAATGAATTAGATAGGAAGGCTCTGTGTGTGTGTGTGTGTGTGTGTGTGTGTGGTGAATTTCATGTCAAGATGCTTTTCATTTATCATGGAAGGAAAGTGGAATCTATTATTTTTGGATTGATGATGTAAAATCATTTTCATAATGACTGATCTAGAGAAAAGAGGCAGAGGCAGGATTACTGGAAGCACAAATACCATATTTTGCAATAATGAAACCAGATAACCAGAACTACATAGCTTACAATGGGAATGAAAATAGAGTATGTATATATATATAAGACATTTTGAAGAGATAATTGTCAGAAGTTGATAATACACATAGGTAAAAGAGAGAAAAAGGATCAAAATGAAACATGTTCAAAGGCCTACTAAAAGGTTAACTTCTTTTTTAATGTATTTTATTTATTTCAGAGAGGAAGGGAGAGGGAGAGAGAGAAATATCAATGATGAGAGAGAATCAATGATTGGCTGCCTCCTGCATGTCCCACACTGGGGATCGAGCCCGCAACCCAGGCATGTGCCCTGACTGGGAATTGAACCGTGACCTCCTGGTTCATAGGTTGACATTTAACCACTGAGAAACACTGGCTGGACTATTTTGTAATTCTTAAATGATTGATTTTGCCAAACCAATAAAAAGTTAGGCACTCCTAAACATAAAACCTGTGCATGGGGCAATGCTCAACTAACTGAGCCACACCAGCCAGGGTGAGATTTGAATATTTTAAAAAGAGGGGGTATTTTTGCTAATAAAAACTTTTTGAAAAGATAACCTAAAAACTAATACATGTACAAGTGTTCAAGCAATACACTTGCTCTTAGAGTTTTATATTAGAAGATAGATATGCACAAGACTTGGTTTTTTAAATAAATGATACAGAATTTTCCAGAAAGTTGAGGAAGATGCACAGTGAAAGCAGAAGCTGCATTTATGTCATGCTGAACTTAATAAGTTAACCAGTCAGAATAACTTAGTATCCTAATCACTTCTAGTGCATATCAATTTATTTTATAATATACTAGAGTGAGAAAAGCCCAGATTATGGCCCAGCTAAGTGGTTGAGCATCAACCTATGGGCTAGAGGTCACAGTTGGATTCCTGGTCGAGGCACTAGCTCAGGTTGCTGGCTCAATCCCCAGTGTGGTGCATGCGGGAGGCAGACAATTGATGATTCTCTCATCACTGATGTTTCTGTCTCTCTTGCCCTCTCCCTTCCCTCTCTGAAATCAATAAAAATATATTAAAAAGAAAAGCACAGATTATGAAGTCAAACTGCCTGGGTTCAAATTCCAGTTCCAGTTCCAACTAATCCCTATGTTGCCATAGGCAATTAACCTACCTCTCTGGTGCCCAGGTTTCATCCATAATTCAGGTTGATAGGTCAAAATGAATCATTGACTGTAGAATGCCTAGAAAAGCATTAGACACGTAGTAATTTGTAAATAAGTCATCTTTTATTTCTTATGACAAATTTACAAATATGTCATAAGAAATAAATTCTAATGTTGTCTGTAGAACTACTAAAATGCCTCAGTAGACACCATGTTTTCTGTTTCACAACCATTGGTTGAACATTACTTTTCTCAAAATTATTTTTAGATAACTTCAGAGATTATATATGTATATATATATATAATATAGATAAATATGCTAATTAACTGGGATGCCATAATGGGTCATCCGGACAGGAGGTTGCACGCGCAGCGTCGGGGGTAGGGGCCTCTGCTCTCCTGTGCTGGGGGAGGGCCAGAGAGGGAAGCAGGGCCGGGCCAGAGGGTGCGTGGCGCCGCGCGATTTCAAATCACTCACTGGGATCCTAGCTAAACTTATTTTATCTCTCTCTTCTCCCATTTACATGAGCTCCAAATATCACTCCCTGTTTTATGACAGGCATACAAATGGACAAACATACTCGCTTGTCTAAAATTCTAATGTTCCACATCTGACTTCATATAACACGAGCCTTTCACCACATATAAACACCAACCCCACAAAAATGGAAAACCACTAAACTAGTGTAATTGCCAGTTTGCAGAAGTACAAGAGGTTTAGAAAAACATAATGGCTAACCTGAGGTCACCAGGATTTTGAGGGAAAATATCCACCAACCTGATCCCCAGATCTTCGCTTTTTCCAGTATATGAGTCATCTCTTAATGTTGTTATAATGTGGTCAAATGCTAGAGGGCTATTTGTGAAAGTGACATGATTTTGGGTCTTAACAAATCATATTTTCCATTGGTGGAGACCATTATATGTGGCAAATATCTTTGTCATATCCTAATTTTTAGTCTTTGACTTATATGGGAAACTATATTCTGGGGGTAAAATCACAATTGATTGTGTGTGTCTTCCTGTGGAACAGGATATCTGTGCTACAGTGGATTTGGCAACTACCATCTATTGGTCCCATGGAATACTTCTTCAGAGCAATTGCTTCAGAAATGCTCCAATAGTTTCATCCAAAGAATGATCCCAAAGCTTTATGTGAATTTCTTTATGTTACCAGACAGGGTTGGGCCCAGAGGTAGTCTACCTCAGGCAACCAGTAGTGTATGGGTTCTTGACTTGGTGCAGGAAAGATTTCACAACAGGAATCCAGGTGATTTTGAGCATACATATATTAATGCTGGGGACAGGGAAACAAAGGAAGGGCTTAAGGTAGAAGAAGCAACAGGAGAGAGGTAGGTGGGGCTGCTTTGGCTCCCTAGAAACCAAAGTCACAGTGACAGAAATGAGCTCACTGGAAAGTCAGAGAAAAGGGGGACCTTGGACACAGGTTTTAATGGGTTAGTCTGTGATGAGGTGCCACTGCCCATTGCTTCCTGGTTGCAAGTCTCATGGGGAACCTTAGAGTTTAGGAGACAGAGAGCAGAGATACAAGGTCTGCGTGTGATCTAGGTAGAGCCTTCCATGGGTAGAGTATGTTTATTAAAGCTGGGACAGTGAAATAAGGAAGGACTTACGATTGAAAGAGCAACGTGAGAGCCTGGGTGGGCTGCTGCTAGCTCCCTGGAAAGTGGGAGAAAAGGGGGCTTTGGAGACACATTCAGGGATGAGCCCGGGAAGAACTGCTGCTGCCAATGGCTCACCTGGATGGAAGTCTCCTGGGGACCCTTGGAGAAGGAGAACAGGTACAAGGCACGGGCATGCTCCAGTGAGCAGGCGGTGAATCCTGTGTCTTAAGGCTTTGTTAGCCAGCCCGGATCCTGGGGGAGGTGTCAGGGAAGGGTTTTCAGAGAATATTCATCAGCTTTTCAGGTACGTCCTTCAATATGTTGATTCATCCAAATGTGCGTATAGAAGGGTATAGAAGGGTCGAGGTCATTTGCTGGTTACTTTTATATGCAAAGAGCGTCATCAAGAACATCATTGAAGAGGGACCAGGACTGAGGCCATTCTGTTCTGTCCCAGGGCAGTCTGGAGTGTGTAAACTATTTGTTCCTAAGTGTCCTTGGTTAGGGGAGATAAAATCTTGTGATTCATTAGCTGGCTGTAAAGGGCTCAAATCTTTTTGCCTTGCTTATTTTTTTTTTTTTTGGTCTCAGTTTCCCTTAGTCCACCTGTCAAGGAATTTTCCTAGCTTCTTACTATACTGCCACACTATGGGCCTATAAAATCTCTCTTATTATCTGAAGTATCATGTCAACAGACAGCAGCCACATTACTATCAAGATACTAGTTCAAAGTGGTCCATTAGCTTTCTAATCTATCCATTTCACTTATCCATTACGTTTCTTTCACAGAGTTAGTTGACACTCCAAGATGTCTTTAAATGGTTCAGACACCTACTAGCTTATTACATTTTTAAAAAAAAATATGATACTTATTTCTTGGTTTCATTTTGGAAACCACTGAGTAGTTTCCAAAAACTGTCAGCAACGGGATTTCCAGCCATATGTTGCAGTTTGCTACCAATTCCATTGAAAAGGAAATATCTCAATATTTTACATTTGTATATTCTACTTCAGATTTGTAGCAAACAGCTTTTTGTTTTTCCACTTAGACTTGTTTTTATTATTGCCTTCTTTGAAATTTTAAGTTATGACTCAACTCACATTCTGACAAATTGATTCCTGGAAGAAGTCACTTGCACATGGTTTGAAGCAAATTAATATGTTTTACAAAAATCCCTGTTATATCCAACTTGTTTTCCCATCTGTAACCATTTTTGAAAATCTCCGATACTTTTATTAATAAGACAGCTTGAGGTACATAAATGAATATTTAACTAAACTGTCCTCTTATCATAGACTTGAGTTTTAATGTATTTTCAAAATGCCAGTTATTTTCCAACTTAGCACTCATCTTATACTTTATATGCATATTTACTCATACACATCTAATTTAAGTCATTAAATTTTCTATTGTTCTTTTCCATAAGATACTCAATAATTACAGAAATATAAAATATAAAAACAGAAAACAATAATTAAATTTTTCAAAAGTAAAAAGTACTTGGGTTATTTGCAATAAATTACACAATAGAAAAACAGTATTTTAAGAAATAATGATTTACTGTGCATATACTATATCTAGACTTATAGAACATACTAGAGGCTCAATGCATGAAAATTCATGCAAGAGTAGTCCTTTCTTCCCCCAGCTGCTGACACCGGCTTCCCTCCAGCCACCGGCAGGCACCCGGGGCCTGGGCTGCTTCCCTCCTCCCACTGCCCACAGGCACCCGGGACCCAGGCTGGCTTCCCTCCGGCCCTGGCTTCATCAGGAAGATGTCTGGAAGTACGTCCAGAAGGTTGTTTGGCTGTTTGGTCTAATTAGCATATTAGCTCTTTATTATATAGTTTAACTGGGGAAAAAATGACCCAACATTTGAAGCATGCACAATTTAATAGAACAGAGCTTTCATCGAATATTTAATGTAAGCAGACTACAAAAATTAAATATGTTATAGTAAACATTTAAGTTAAAACTGTATGCAACCCAATGGGTATGACTTAGTGGTTGAGGGTCCACCTATGAACATGGAGATCATGGTTCAACTCCCAGTCAGAGCACATGCACAGGTTTTAGGCTTGATTCCTAGTAAGGAGTATGCAGAAGGCATCCAATCAATTATACTGTTTCATCATTGATGTATCTCTCTCTCTCTCTCTCTCTCTCTCTCTCTCCCTCTCCCTCTTTGAAGTCATTAAAATATTTTAAAAACCAACTGTATGCAAATAAATTATAAGCAGAATTTAAGTAAGTGATCAGAATGAAATTAATTTGGGTGGTCAAAGAAAATATCACATAAATGGTTTGCCAGAGTGGGGGTGGGAATGAAGAAATTAAGAAAGTCAGGTTTTTAGAATAAAAGATGGAGATTATGAATTATTACTTATAAACATTTATTCCTCAAATAAGATCCTCTAGGGGATGGATGGTACAAGATGGCCAGGAGCACAGAATTCTGGCAGCTGCCCCAGCGCACATGCACTTTCTCTTCTCCTGTGTATTTGCACATTCGTATTTATACCTCTTCCCTGAAGCAGGATAGTAAGATACTAAGAAAATTCTTTGGCAAAATGGAGAAACTGAGAGAGAGGCAAAACTGGTGCCAGACTTCACTCCCTTTCATATCACTGGTCATGTGGTTTGGAACCCTGCCCCTCCATCCTGTTTCTGCCTAAATATAATATATAGGCTTCAGTTGTATTTCAGCTCCAGGCCCAGAAAAGCAGACCAACTGTAATGACTAATGATCCCTTGCCTCGGTTCTGACTGATTAGTGGAGACCACAGCCCTGAAATTGCACACCTAGTAAATATGATGAATATTCTATTGATATTCTCCACTGAGTCCTCCCCTAGTAATCCCCACCTTCGGAATGCAGACAAAAACCCCTCAAGACAAAGGAAGCCAGAATGGGGCGCTCTCTGGAGCATGCCCATGCCTTTTCTCAGGTGTAAACTTTGTATTTTTGTTCTCCTAAACTCTTACTGTCCACAACTCTAACGAATACATTCCTCAAATCACATGGACTTGTGAGATATTTCCTGCATGAAGTCGAGAACCATAGACGACCAGTCACACTCAGACAGGCTCAGGCCCAGTCCCCATCTGGTGATATCCTTACTCATTCTTTTCTTCATGATTCCCTGTAAACTTTTTCTCATTTTAATGTCCAGTCAAGAATGACCTTTTCTGTGAAGCCTTCCCTGACCCATTTGGAAGATCTGAGAATGTATTCCTCCAAGTTCTGATCAATTCCAATTAGAACCGCTGTTATAAACAACCGGTTCTCAATCTTGGTTACAAACTGGAATCACCTATTGAATTTTAAATGTATTGATGCCATGGCTTCACCCTCAGAGACTCATGTTGAAGTGGTAGAGGAGTGCCCTGGGCATTGGGATTAAAAGCCAAAGGTTAAAAAAAAAAATCCTCCAGTGTGGTGTGCCAGCACAGCCAAGGGTTCGGTGAGCCTGAAGAGGGGTGGCGAAGGATCTAGAAAAGACAGACAAAGAGAATAAGCTGGGTCTTCCTGTGCTTGGCTGAGGCCACAGAGAGAGATCCAGAGGCAAGCTGAGCCTTTATTTTATAGCCAGAGGTAAACAAGGTAGTGGTCACCATAGTTACACTGTTCTTGTGAGGTTCACTTGTTTTGGCAGAACTTGCTGCATCTCCCACAGCCCCTTAGCTTCCCAGATAAAATCTAGGGAGCGTCATAAGGTCAAGCCTAATTATGCTGAGAAGGCTGTGCTCTCTAAGCTGGGACTTGTTTGTGGTTTTGCCAACAGGTCAGTCCAAGGTTTAACCCTATAGCCGCTCCCTACACTCCAGTCCAAATTACATAGCTCAGTGGTTGAGCCTCGACCTATAAGCCAGGAGGTCATGACTCAATTCCCAATCAGGGCACATGCCCAGGTTGTGGGCTTTATCCCCAGTTTGGGGCATGTAAGAGGCAGCTGATTAATGATTCTCATCATTTATGTTTCTATCTCTCTCTCCCCCCCCCCACTTTCTCTCTTGAATCAATACAAATATATTCTCTCTCTCTCTCTCTCTCTCTCTCTCTCTCTCTCTCTATCTATCTCTCTTTCTCTCTCTCTCTCTCATCCCAAGTGATTCTGTAACAGTGGGGAATTATAAACCACCCCAGCATCCTTTTGACATTGTTTCTGTAAATTTGGAACTCTGACTAATATCTAGCTTGTAATAACAGTATGTTTCTATGAGAATCCTAGGAACTAACTTCAGAAGATCCATACTCCAACCTTAAGTCATCCCAGCTCTAGGAGAATGTCTGACCTTTAGCAGTAAAACCAGGATGATGTAGAACCAGGAGAAGGAAGGCCAGGATGACGCATATCAGACCGTCGCTTGGTCAGCATCCAGGTCCTTCTTGGAATGGACTGTGCTGGTCTATCCATAGGGAACTTTTCAACCTTCTCCCCTTGATTTCTTTGTTCTGCTTTACCTCTCCCTCCTTATAAAAACCTCTGCCTATGTTGAGGGGGCTCTGTTATAAGAGTCCCCATTTTCTCAGGTGACCAGCACTTGAATAAACGTCTTTCCTTTTTCACCGGCATTTGTCCTCCCAAAATTTATACAATGAAATTCTGTTCCCTGGTGTGATAGTATTAGGAGGTGGGGCCTTTGGGAGGTGATTATGTCATGAGGATGAGGTCCTCTTAGATGTGATTGGAGCCCTTATAAAAGAGACCCCAGAGAGCTCCCTTTGCCTTCTGCCATGTGAGGGCACAAGAAGAAGACTAGCTGTCTATTGGCCAGGAAGCAGGACCTCACCAGATACCAAATCTTCCTGTGCCTTGATCTGGGGCTTAGTCTCCAGAACTGGGAGAAATAAATGTTTGTTGTTTATAAACCACTTCATCTATGGTATTTTGTTACAGCAGCTTGAGTAGATTAAGACAAGTGGTAAGAGGACAACTGCACAGAATACAGATGAGAAAGAGAGACGCCTGTAAGTAATACTGCCCCACTTCTTTAGTTAATTAATTCATTTTATGCCTTTCAACTTGAGTAGAAACATCCTTTGGCTTCCGAAAACTATGTCAAATCCTGTGTTACTGATTCTTACGCTACCCTTGTGCTTCTTGTAGCACTTATGATGAATTTATAATTTTCTTTAATGCCTATTTTACCCCAATGCTCCATAGTTCCCTGAGAACAAGAAATATGTCTCTTTTTAAAAAAAAAACAAAACTGTTCTTTAGAGTCTATTTTATACCCAGCACATTCTAGGTAAATGAATATATTGAACATATAGGATACTATGGGAAACATATTAGGATTTTTATTATTTTGCATAGGTTTGCTTTATCACTTAAAATTAGCTCAACTACTCAGTTAGGCACTGACTCTTGACCCTTAAAATAGAATTTGATCTCAAAAATGAAGCTCTAAAATCATATGTAAATCTACAATATAGAGATCTCATCCATTTTGTCATTGAGATAAGTTCAGTTAATTCTCATGGATGATGATATGTAGCTTTGCTCTCCTGTATGATTCTTCATGCCATGTCGTATAAACTAAGTGCCAGACTATGGGGCCCCCTGATTCTATCCTGGGAACACCATCCAGGCTGGCACTGGATTAGTAGAGCTACAAAAATCAAAGAGAGTTTCATTATGTGACAGACGCTCTGGAATTTGAGGGCGAAGTTTCCAAAGCCTCAGGCATGCTCAGGCAATTTCTGGCAATGATGCACCACACTCAAAATAGGAATGGCAGAAGCAGTTATGCTGGATTCTTTAAGAGATAGCAACACTGGAGTTCAGATGATCTTCTGTATTTATCAAACTGTATCTCGCTTCTCTTAGCTACCTAAGAGAGACTATCTCCGTAAAAATATTTTTGGTAAATGAAATTTTTAATTAACTAGTTTGTATTAGATAAATTAAAACTAAATGGATTTAACATTGTGGCTATAATAACTTATTTTAGCATTTTCAGTGTTATAAAAGAAGTAATACTTGAAGAGGATACTACTTTTCACCTCTAGGCTGGCCATGAGTGAATGTTTAAATTTCCAAAAAATTAATAAATCATTAGTTAATCACCCAAATCAAACACTTATAATCAAGCAAAAACTTTTGTCAGTCGATGACATTTGCTTTTATAATTATTTGCTAGAATTTGACACTTGTTATATATATATTGGATTATAAATAGTTCTATTTGAAACTCCATAAAATGTAGGTTTAGTAGTATTGTCTTAAATACTAAAAGTTTTTTATCGTATCTTTTTCTTCCAACTGAAGAAAGTTACTTGCCCAGCCGGCCAGTATGACTAAGAGTTGAGCATTGACCCAGGCACCAGGAGGTCACTGGTTGGATTCCTAGTCAGGGCACATGTCTGGGCTGCAGGATTGATCCCCAGCAGGGGGTGTGCAGGAGGCAGTCGATCAATATGGGTGTTTCTCTCTCATCGATGTTTCTATATCTCTCTCCCTCTCCATTCCTCTTTCTCTAAAAACAATAAAAACCTATTTTTTAAAAGAAAATTATTAACCAAGGAAAAGTGATTCCAGTATACTTTTATTTGCATAATAGAGAACATAATTCAAATGAAATAAATGTTCAGAGAAGAACATTTTTAAAAAGAAAAAATATAAAATGGTACTGTATACAACACATGTATCATGGCAATACATAATTTTACTGGATTTTGTTGTTTCAGTTCTAATGTATTTTCTGGATGTTTGAAAGAGTTTATCCTTGTATCATTCATAGATTGTGACTATATATTGTGCAAGGTCTGAAGAAGAAAAAGCATAAAATGAGCACAATAATAAGCCAGATAGCATTTTGTTGGCATTTGAGGAAAATAAGGATTTTTGGTGTGGTACTGGTAAACCAGCTCTTAAAAACAACTTAACCTTCTCGAGTTGTAGTGCAAATATTCTCACATCACAGACAATTTCAAGCTTCCAATCATTTGTCAACCATCAAAGTTTCTGAATACTTAACAATTCTATCTTGCTGGGCATAAGCTGTGTCCACCTGAACTCATTTACTTTTTTTAAAGAACACACACACACACACACACACACACACACACACAGTTTTAAAACTACCATTATTTTTTTGCCCTGACAGGGGAATCGAACCCTGACCTCCTGGTTTCTAGGTTGACGCTCCACCACTGAGCCGGACAAGACAAATACTTTCAAGGCACATACTAGATGCTATTTTTAAAAAACATATTCATTTTTAAGGGCTTAAAAAAATCTAAACATATAGTAAAAACTTAAGCTC
>NW_006300375.1:4372860-4392690 GCF_000327345.1 Myotis davidii
ACTACCATTATTTTGACATAAAGTGAATTCATGTAAATCTAGTGATGAGCCCTTGTGCCTGATGATTGCTTAACAACATGTCCACTATGTTCTAATGTGCCCAACTCTATGACAACTCAAGTAGAGTCAGAGTAAATGTCAAGAACTGTCTTGGGGAGGTGGGCCCTATTCTGTAATGTGTACTCCCATCATGGCTGACTTAAATCAACCAGTATTCTGTCAGTGAGTAGAGTTGAAAAGTGATGCACAATATAGCACATCATTAGATAGCATTTCACTGCATGAAGACAATAGATTTAAATAGCCTTAAAAGCATAAATAATAGTGATATGTAGTAAAATGATTAGACAATGATGAGCTTTGGATATTAACTAGCTTTGCTTTTAACATAATTTAATCATAAATTTACATAATTTAATTTTAATGATGACTATTTGACTAACCTGCAATATTAGTCAAAGTTTGCAAAGCTCCTACAAATTTAACGATCGGTTCTATAAGGCCCATTCAAGCCTACTCGCGTTCCACTAACTTTTACCACTTCTGATCTCCTGGCCCATTCTATGACAGCAATAGAAACACTTGCAATCACACACCAAAATGAGAGGCTTACACACAGAGAGAAGCCAAAGGGTCATTGCATGAATCTGCCAAAACATGTGCCTAAGGTCACCATCAGCGTATACCATGATATTTATGATGTTTTTTATCCCTTTTTATAAACAACAACAACAAAGCTGTTATCATCTGGCATTTTAGGCCCAGAGATATCATCAAGTTTAAATCCAAAAGTAATGATACAGAAATTGGGAAAAGGAATGCAAGCCAAAAGCTATCAGATCAGATACATCTGCTCTGTCTTGTCTCTCCATTTCCTAAGACACCTGCTGACAAAGGGTAGTTCTGTGCACGGAGCCCAAGTTCCAGAATGCTAAATGCTCTAATGACTGGCTAAAGCTAATTGGGAGCAGGTTGATAGTTCCTCAGCTATGATTTTGTTCTGTTTCAGGCCGTATGACAGGCTCATAAAATAGATGTCCTCATTTAATCTTGCTACTTTATTTTTTAAGATTCTTTATTGATTTTTAGAGATAGAGGAAGGGAGAGGGAGTATGCTAGAGAAACATAGATGTGAGAGCAAGATATCAATTGGCTGCCCCCTGTATACTGCCTACCGGGAACCCCGTTAGCAACTTGGGCGTGTGCCCTGTCTGGAATTGAATCAACAGCCTTCTGGTGCATGGGACAAAGCCCAAACATTCGAGCCACACCAGCCAGGACTAATTTTGTTACTTTTTAAATGAAGTCTTCTATTTCCATTTTTAATAGGAGAAAAACCAACACTTAGAGAAATTATATCACTTACCAGGATCCACAGATAATAAATAGCAGATTAAGATTTGAACTCAAGCTTCAGAAACTATACTCCTAATGATTTCACTATCCTGCATAAAGTTATCATAATGATGATTATGATAATAACTAGAGGCCCAACACATGAAATTCGTGTGTGGGTACAGTCCCTAGGCCGGCCTGCAATCAGGGCCATCTTCCCCAGCTACCCACAGCCAGCCCCGCCCCCCACTGCCACCCATCCCTGGTTCCTCATTCACCATCAGGTAATCCGTGCTTGATGGCTCAGGGAAGGGATGGAGAGGTGGTCCGTGCACCTCACAGTGACTGGTCCAGCGGTCATTCTGGTTGTTCTGTTGTTAGGGTCAATTTGCATATTACCCTTTTATTATATAGGATAGAGGCCTGGTGCACTGGTGGGGGCCGGCTGGCCTGCCCTGAAGATGGTCCTTGATCAGGGTGGGGGGAACTTGCAGGGGGCAGGGCCGCCAGGGGAGGGGCCATGGGGTTTGCAAGCCGCTCCGCCCCCAATCAGGGTGGGGGTTGGGCCAGCCTGAGCAAGGGGCTACCTCGGGTTTGCTGGAAGGCCACACCCCCAATCAAGGTGGGGGTCCCTGCTGGGGCAGGGCTGGTCTGGGTGAGGGGCCGTGGGTAGTTTGCAGGCTGGCCACACCCCCAATTGGGATGGGGTTCCCACTTGGGGGTGGGGCTGGTCTGGACTGGGCAAGGGTCTGGGGGCAGTTTGCAGGCTGGCCAAGCCCCTGGCTTTGTCAGGACGGAAGTCTGGAAGATGTCTGGTCTAATCAGCATATTACCCTTTTATTGGTTTAGATGGCTGGTATTTTCTGAGTGATAGTTATATACTAAGTACTCTTTTGAATGCTTTATAGGTATTCAATTAATCCTTATGGCAATTAGACATTAGCTCATTTCATAAATTTTAAGAAATTATCAATCTTAGACATACTATTGATTTGAGAACAACATTCAAGGAAAAATAGTGTTATTTGTACTATGTTAATGTTAATATTGATTATACTATGCATCCCAAATTAATATTTTATTTTTAATATTTTTTTATTTATTTCAGAGAGGAAGGGAGAGAGAGAGATAGAAACATCAATAATGAGAAAGAATCATTGATTAGTTGCCTCCTTCACGCCCATTGGGGATCAAGCCCACAACATGGGCATGTGCCTTGACCAGGAATCAAACCATGACCTCCTGGTTCATAGGTCGATGCTCAACCACTGAGCCATTCCAGCCTAGCCCAAATTGATAAATATTTTAAAATAAAAAGTTTATGTCACAGGACCAAAGAAACATGGTACATTAACCTCTGTATTAACAAGGACACCAAAAGAATAAAATCTGAACCAGGAAATAAAATGTAAAGGAGAATGGGAAACTGAAATTCTAAAATACTTGAAGACCATACAGTTTCTCCAAGTTTCTGAATACACTGGTATTTGTTTATTCCATCTCCTCTTCTGCTTTCCTCTTCCACATTTAAAGACCCATCATTACATTGGGCTCAACTGGATACTCCAGGATAGTCTTCTTATTTTAAAGTCAGCATATTAGTAACCTTAACTACATCTGCAACCTTAATTCACCTTTGCCATGTAACCTAATGCATTTTCAGGCTCATGAATAGGACAGAGACATCTTTTTTTGTGGGTGGGGGGAGGAGGTTGGCATCATTCAGCCTACCTCAATGACTAAACTGCAGAAAAGGCAAAGATGTAGTAGCCTTCTTTCCTACTTCAAATAAAGTCCTAGAGATGGGATTGGAAACCAGGCACTATACTAATATCATAATCGGCGGCTCCAAATAGATTTACATATACTGAGTAAGATGAAGAAGGAGAAGGAGGAGGGGGAGGAGGAGGAGGAGGAGGAGGAGGAGGAGGAGAAGGAGGAGATTGAAAGAAGAAATAGGATTTCTGAGAAGGATGGGAAGGTGCTAGGCAGACCAAACAATGGCTGCCTAGTTTGCTGTCATGTCACCCTAAATTCTTGCTACTTCCTTTTAGATATCTGGCACTATAGACACACCATAATACGAGCTGGATCCTCCAGCCCCCCCTTTTTTTCATACAGCCCTTAATATCTTCCTTCAAAAGCCACAACTTTCCAGTCATTCTCTGCCTGTAGAAATCCTCAGTTTTCTAAGTATACCTCAAATTCTAATTCTTTGAGAAGAAAAGTGGATTTCTTGAACTGCCTGGTTCTCAAATATTCAAACCACTGACTACTATATGAGAGGTTTAGCAATAATATAATATTGTCATGATTCTGAGAGCAAATGTTATCCTTTCTCATTGCTTGAATATTTCAGAAGACCTCTTAACTTTTGACTTGGAGCAATTCATTTGTACTTGTCTGCCCTGTTCTTGCATTATCTTCTGCTTCAAGAAGTATTGCCAATTCTTTCCAAAAGTCCAGGATATTTGGTTTTGCTTTACAGAGATTTATGAATGTCAAGTTTATGTACTAGTCCAAATCTCTTTTCCAATGATGCTAATAGATAATAATGACAATGCCACACCTTCAGGCTATTTGACTTGTCTTTGCAGAGGAAAAATTAATCCTCTGAGGTATTTTTTGTATGAGAAAGAAATTCATGGGCTCAAAAAATAGATTTTTACAAAGAATTACTTTCTAAGCTAAATGATTAAACTAAAATCTAAGAGAGACTATCTTGGCATAGGCATCATCATATATTATTTTGTATAAAATGAAATTTGTTTTAAATACACTTATCAATGTAAGTGCACTGCTCTGACAGGGAGTTCCAAGACCAACACTTTACTATGTTCTGAGAAAAGAAGTGTTACATGCATTATGGGAAGACAAACTAAAAAGCCAACTGTTACTTTTCAGCAAAGTAGATGATTTATGACGTTGATATTCAATAAAACAAAATCAATTGAATTCTCTAAAAACAATGGAGAATGTCAAAATAGTGACATATATCATAGAGGTTTGATTTTTAACCTAGAGATACTATCCCTGAGATAAAATGCTTCCCTTTTTCCAAGGTTGACTTTTTATACTTTTTCATTCTTCTAATAATCTTAGCACTTATGACTATATTACTTTTTTTGACACAGTGCTAATTTCACATGAATAATTCATTAGGAAATGGTTTTGCTTCTCTTTAAAAAATCATAATAAGACACAATCCATCCATATTAGATTTTATACTATTTGGACCCTATTGTTTTTACAGCTATTAAATAGCTAGTAATACTTTTCTTCTGATCTTAAAGTACTTGAATGTGAAGCAAGACTTTTTTGGCCTTAGGGAAAATTTGCTTTGCCAAGAAATTATCCAAGCCTTTTGCAAACCTCTTTGTAAAACTGCTTTGTCCTCTAAAATCATTAGTTTGCTAATAATTGGTAAGCTACTTGATATATGCTTTCATTCTGGTTAGCTCACACCTTCTTGTTTATTAAACTTTTAAAAGCTCAAGTTCCTCAAAGCTCTCTCCTAGGCCTTTTCCCATGACTACACTTTTAACCTACGCTTTATTATCTTCTCTATTACTTCATTCACCCTCTCTGTGAGGAAGATTCTAAAATAGAAATCTGAATCTGGTACCTGTCATCTGAGCTCCACCATTTGCCTACTGGACAGCTTCACCCAGATGTATGCAGCTGCCTCACATTCACTGTACCCACACCTGAATGCACGTTTCCCTCAAGGAAAGCAGGTATCCTCCTGTGTTCCACTGGCAGAGAGCGGCTTGTGCATCCACCAGGTTGCTTAAGCCAGAAAGCAGATAGTCACCTTTGATACTTTACCCACCCTTAAACTTTACGTCCAATCTAACATCAAGTTCTGTCAATTCTATATCAAATATTTGCAAATATTCTGACAAGGTAATTGGACTCCCCACATCAACTTTATCCATTTCTAAGCTAACATTCTTTAGCCAGGAAATCTGATTAAGTCAATGTTGTTCTGCTCAAATCCCTTCCTCTGAGAGAGAGAGAGAGAAAGAGAGAGAGAGAGAGAGAAGCCTATCCACTGCTTTTATGTCAGAGTTAAAAATTCTGAACATGGACCTATGAAAATCTGATTACTCCTTCTATCTCTCCACTCAGCTTAATACATGTTGGCCTTGGGTTTCTGCTTTCAAACTATATCTGCTTTCTTCTTATCCTTGAATGAATTTTATACCATTGGGAATTTATACAGGAATGCTTTGCCATTCCGTTTTCACCTAATTTCTGCTGTTCTTTACAGCATAGCTGAAGCATTCATTCCTCGTAGAAAACTTGTCTAGCCCAAAAGGTTAGATTATATTATTCCATTCTATGCTTTCTTCATCACAGTCTCAAAATTATAGTGAAATAATCAGCTGAATATTTGTAATTCATGTCATTGCACATGTTACTTATTGTCTTTCTTCACCATCTGTACATGAGATTATATCCATCTCTTCTGTCACCTCTATCTAGCAAATCTTTTACAGAGAGAAGACCATCAATAAACATTTATTAAAGAAATAGCAAATACATACACACTAAGGTGCTGTTTAATGTGTTACCCCTTCCAAGGGGATTTGCTTTAAGGTACTTTGCTTTATTAAGGGAATAACTCTAATTGCTTGGCATTTTTCTAAAATTATATCCATGATCCACTTCCCTTACAGCTCATCCCCAGGCAGATCTGCAGCTGTCACTACATCTCAGTCAATTAAAAACTAATGCCTGTTTGGAAAGCTGGTGCAACAGGAAATGTTTATCTTGAATGAGCTGACCAATACTCAATTAGTAATGGGAAGGTCCAGTAATGCTCTTCTGTTCATTCTGTCTCCCTCTTGACACCGGTTTTCTTATGGCTTCCAGTTGATGTTGACAAAGAGTTCTTCAAAGAGCTCAGATTTCAGTGAGGAATATAAACATAAATGAAAATTAAAAAAAAAAAGCATGGATTTTTCAATTATGACATTTAAAAAGTAAATGTCATAATTGAAATATTTTCATAGGCCCTGTAGTCCAAGATCTTTAATAGGACAGCAATCATGTCTTCTCCTAAGCACAGCAACCTAACACAATTTAGATACTCAAGCTTGTATTGGCTTCTGAAGGGTCAAGGGAGTAAATAATGATCTCTGCCTGGGAGACTTGATACAGACTTTACAGATGTGATGGCGTTCAAACCAAATCTTAAAATGGAAGAAGTGGTAGTGTGAGAGAGGAAGTCTTCTTGCTAAAGGGAAAAGCAAATGCAAAGACATAGAAACTTGAAAGGGATCCAAGCGTTAATAACAGTGAGTGATGTAGAACACACAGAGCTTGGAACTGCTAATGTGACAGGGAGTGGGAGAGGCTGCTTAAGGTCACATCGGCAAGCCCTTTACCATGCCGAGAGTTTACCTTTTATCTCTTTGGAAATAGTGGCCACCCAAGATTTATCCAGAGAAATGGTATGCTCAGATTTATTTATTTTTAATATTTTTAATTATCTAAATCCTTGGTTTTTATTTTTTCATATCTTTATTGATTTCAGAGAGGAAGGCAGAGGGAAAGACAGATAGAAACATCAATGATGAGAGAGAAATTGATTGGCTGCCTCTGGCACACCCCACACTGGGGAGCAAGCCCGCAACCCAGGCATGTGCCCTGCCAGGAATCCTGGTTCATAGGTCAACATTCAACCACTGAGCCATGCGGGTCAGGTGTCAGATTTATTTTTTTTTTAAAAGAAACCTCGGTGGTGTTTAGAAGCATGAACTAAAAGGACCAATGACGGCAGTTACTAGAACACATAGATTTTATCTTTTTTTGCCCATTCCTGTACATCACAGTCATCTTGGTACATGTTTCAAAGTGAAATTTCTGCAGAGAGCATTGTTGATTCAATAGTGATGTCTGTCACATGTGGGAAGGGCGTGGACACTGTGGCAAAGGGTGAGGTTCGGGGAGGGAGCAGATTCGGGAGCACTGAGACGTTTGCAGTGGGGACTGGAAGGAATGCTTACCCTGAAGAGATATTGTCGTCGTTAACAGTAGGATGGCATCTTGGAAAAGATAATTAGGAAACAGTGATAAGAAGCAGTTTTCTTGAGTCTGAAAGAAATGTTTTTCATTCCTATACTGTGGTGTCAGTACCAATGGGACTGTTAAGAAAATAGGGATGAAAAGAAGAGTTGCTCTGCCTTCTCTCTCTGTTTCACTGTCTCCAACATCTTTTATGGCATTTTATTAACTGATTACTTTTTGTTTTTAGAAAGCTGTCAGCATCAATGTTCTTTTGGAGGCTCTCCTAAGACACAAATAGAATACAGTTTGAAAGGAAAGACTATAGAATTTCTAGAACCTAACTAATATATTGTATATATGAATCACAATATTCATTAAATCAGCGAACGTTGGTTCAGTAACTCTTTTGAATCATTTTATTTAATTATGAAAATCAGCAAACATTTGTTCGCTGACTCTTTACTACCTGGGTACACATTCATTACTCCAAGGGACAAAGAAGTAGCATATTCTCTCCCCTTGAAACGGGTGTTTTCTATATTTTCAGAGTAAACTTAACTACTTAGGCACTATCCCTTTCCCACAGCCTTCAAGCCAATCTATTAACCACTATTTGCTCATAGGAAGGAAGTGGTTCCATCTAGGGCTAACAGCCAAGAATTTTGCATTCCATTCCATTCATTGCTTCTGTTACTGATTTATTGAGTAATATTAAGTAGCAATGCCGGAGACAGTCCCTTTATCCTCTTGAGCAGGCAATGCACTGGAAGTTCCATTAATGTGGGCATGGTGTGGGGCACGGCAAAGAAATCGGTAGAGATCAAAAACATATCTCCCACACGTCTCAGGAATGTCCCTTAGAGCTGGCTCATTACTGAGTAGCTGAGCAGAGACATGACTCAGCCAGAGTTTCTACAACCGGCTGTCTGGGGCAGCTATGAGAGTGCTGGCAAGAGCCATAGACCAGCCAGTGTTTCCTGGATGTCGAAGAGAAAACCGATCCTTTTACTCACAATTGGGCCTTTGAAATAGAAATCTAATGATGCAAACTTACTTGAGGTTTTTTTAAATCAGCATTACAATATTAAGAAGAGAAGTCTTCTATTTTGCTTATAATACCTTTCTCAAATATTATCAGTATATTTGAAACTCATTGCAAGCAATTATATTTAATCAGTGGACATTGCAGCTCTTTGGAATTCATTAAAAAAAAAATACCTTGATGTTTACAATTGAAAAGTGAGAATGCCCCTTGGCAAGAGATAAATAAGGGGTATGTAAACGAGTTTCTTAAGAAATAAATACAGCCCAATCTGGTTTGGCTCAGTGGATAGAGCGTTGGCTTGTGGACTGAAAGGTCCTGGGTTCGATTCCAGTCAAGGGCACATGCTCTTATCATTGATGTTTCTATCTCTCCCTCTCCCTTCTTCTCTGAAATCAATGAAAATAGATTAAAAGAAAGAAAGAAACACTAAATTGTAGATGAAGGAAAGGGGAGAAGAGAGAGAAGGGAGATGACCAAATAATAGTGGAGAGGACAAAAGGTTCTGTTGAATAGCAGTGTCTAATAAATGGCACTTATGTGATAGCAATAGTGTAAATCTTTGCAAGTGATAGTGCATTGGGGTTTTGATAGTTTGATACTTATTTCAGAATTATGTTCACAGTCTCTGATATGAAGAAATTTAGAAATTTCTCTCTTTATTGTGCATAATTATGTTATTCAGTGTCTTATTTTTATGACAAAGATTGGGCAATTAAGGCCAAGTGCAATCATTCTGTTTATTGGGCAATAGTTGCATAATCCTTAGTTTGTAAAAATTTGTGTGTCAAGACTCATATGACAATTTCTTTCTGACACTAAAATAAAATTGTAATTTTCTTTGCTGGGTCCCTTCTGCCTGCCCTTCGTATACTTCTTATAACAGTGAGTTCATATTTATGAGTCGAAAGATGACTAGTTTATAGCTACAAAGTTAAATGTAAGCCCTCATTAAAGTAGCAGCTGTCCCTAAGAAAGATAATTGCCATTTTCCTCAGGCCAAAAATTCCAGTTCTGCCTAAGACAGAGCCTTGGAATGGGAGTCCCCAAGGAGGTTACCTTAACCTAGAGATCTCTTATCAGTGTGTCAGTGAATTTCCACACACATGAACACACTCAAATGTTTTTCTTTTGTGTTAAAACCAAAGTTTCTTAGAGCAGGCTATTCCAGAACTCCCAGTCCCAGAACCATTGCTCACAGCCAGCATATGTGTTGATGGTTTATTAGCCAAACCAAGTAGAGTGGTTATAGCAACAGAAAACAGTGAGCAGATGGTAAATTTATGGTAGAGTTGACTCAATACTTGAGAAGAATGTAGTGGACAATATGGGGGTTTGTCACAGATCCATTTGGATTCTTTTTACCATTATGTGAAAGGAAAGCAGGGTGTTAATGGCTTGGTGTGTATTCAACAACCTGTCTCCTTCCCTTTAACAGTGACAGAAGACTGTCAGATGCTATGAAAACCAGCTCTCTTGCCTTCAGTTGAGGTACCTCTAAAGCATAACATACTTCATTGCAGAACCAGACCAAAGTTACCTTCTGCAGGACTTATGCCTGAGAGAGCATCTGCACTGTTGCTTGGCTTCCTTCCTTTTCTCTCCTGCTTCCTTCAACACCCTAACCAGTATCCCCTGTGAGCACTTCCTTAATAAATCACTTACACATATGTCCTTGGCTCTGGGTCTGCTTCTTTGGAATCTGACCAAGACCAAGACAAAGGGAGAGGTGAGTAGAAGGAGAGAAATAGCAAGACTAGAAACCTCCACGTGTGAGACAGAAAAACAGATCACCAGAAGCCACAGTGGGAGAGAACAAGTTGAACTGGGGAAAATGAGTAGAAGTAGAGTGAAGGAGATGATCAAAAAGCAAGATATTGTCATCTTACAGAGATCTCCCTTTAGGGGGCCTGAACCTTGGTGGTTAAACACAAAGCCCTGAACTCATATTATTGGGGATAAAATTCCAACTTCACCATTTATGACTGTGTGATCTTTGGCAATGCAATTTACTCTCTAGCCCTCTACTTTTCCACCTATAAAACAAATCTGAGATGTTAACCCTTAGAAATACTTTTCCATATGAAAGGAAGCTTTATGCCTAAAAGTATTTATTGCAGCATTTTTATTGCAGCATAATTTAACTGGGGCGATCATGTGCCCCAGGGCACATTTGGCCATATCTGGAAACATTTTGTTCGCACAATTTGGGAATGGTGAAACTACTAGTTACTAATAAACAGAGGCCCAGGGTGCTCCTGTGCATCCCACCATGCAAGAGGCAGCATCCCTCCTCCAAACCTGACAAAGAAATATTTGGACCAAAATGTCAAAGTTGAGAGACTTTAAATTAGAGCAAAAATAGTTGAAAATAAACTAAACATTTTTAAAAATTTAAAGTAGAGAACTGATTAAGTAAATTACAATGCATTTTCTAAATTGTGTGATGTAACTGAAAGTAAATTATTTTATTTAAAATATTCATTGATTCATATGAAAATATTATAATAACAAACATAGTTGAGAGTCTGTAAATCATGTAAGTTAATATAATCATTTACATGATAATTTTTGAGAGCTATTCTATGCCAGACATTGGATTATGGAGATAATAGACATGAAAGAGATGATGTATTGCTTTCATCAATTTATACTCTAGTGGAATAAAGGACACTGTAAATAGCTACAAAGTTAAATGTAAGCCCTCATGATGCTAGGATTCTAAATATTACAAATAATTTAGGAGTAAAATATGGTTTGACCAGATTTTAGTTTAATCAAGTATAAAGCTGGTTTTTTAGATGGTAATTTTGTTTTATCATCAGAAAAAAACCTAAAGAAATATTCAGAAGTAAAGAAAGTATCTATTGATAATTTATGTAAAGGTATATTAAATATTGTAACCAAAATACAATTATTATAAACTCTCTGTTTTAATGAATTTGCTTTTAAAAATTTAACTTTTCATACAGAAATAAAGATGGCCAGGTTTTTACAATAAATACTTCAAAGAGAGCAGACGGTCACATAAGGAAATTCTATAAATACATACTGCCAGTGGAGAAAGGCAAGGTGGTCTAGACCTCATTGAAATGTCCAAACATTAGTCAGGGACCATTGCTGACATTAGGAATGACATCATATGGAATGTTTAGTTCAAGTGCACCTATCCAAAACTGACCCACCTTATTTTTATGCCATAATTAAAATTAACTATATAATTGTATTATGAATTAATCATATGAGTAAAAGTGATTTACAAATATCGTTGTATCACATAACAAAAGAGAATGGCAAGTAAGGAATGTACCAATGTTGTTTCATATAGTTTAACTGAATAAAAGAAAGAGGCCTAATGGTTTACAGAAAGTTACATACAAATACGATAAGGTCATGGTCAAGATCCACTTAAAATCCATTAAAATGTCATTGAAGTCACTGTTCCACTCCACATGAGAGGGTAATTGTACTGTCTGGTGATAAAGAAAAATATCCTTACAAGGAAGTATGGAGACTTGGATAGTCTTCAAGACTAGAGAATGCATGAAACATTTTACATGAATATGTTTAGTATATATATTCTTACATATTAATTAATTTATTTATTAAATTAGACAGCATAGTGTATAATGAAGGACTATTTAAGTTTATATGCAAACTTATATAGAAAGACTTATGTGAAAAAATTCCAAGATACGCTTTTCTTTCATAGACCAAAACTATTTCTGTATTTTATAGAGTACTTTGAAAGTGCTAAAAATAGTATTAGTTGGTTATACTATTGAGATGTTATTTAAATTATGAAAAAGAATATGTCAGTCTTTATATAAAAAATGTTTTAAAATCAACTCAGAAGAGAGTATATATATTTAATTCAGTACATGAGGAGCTGAGGCCAGGAATTAAATTAGAGAAGAAAGTCTTCTCTATACCACACGTAACGTATTTCCATTTTAGAATTGTCTAGAATGAAGTACATTTTTAGAAGAGCCAGTGTCTAATCAACAAGGCATATTGAAAGCACTTGTGTGGGCATCCTGTTTTTCTTGGTGAGTAAATCTTCCCAGTGCAAAACAAAATGTTTACCAATGTTCAGGTGAGATGGAGAAATGGTAATGCTAAACCAAAGGCAGGGCAGGAGAGGGGAAGTTTTGTTCAAAATGGTAGAGGGAGCATTTGCATTTATATTCTTTCCCACTTAAATCTCCGTTAAAGGAATGCTGAACCAGGTAAGCAGAATGGGACTATTCATGATCTTCTGACACATTTCTAGAAGACGGAAAGCAGACGGTAAAGTGCTACTATTTCAAGGGTAGAATAGAAAAATCTGTGACCTGGAAAATTGGAGAAGGTAGCAGCTAGTGAGGAGAAAGTCAATATATGCTACAAACTTACAGGAAGTTTCAGAACTGGAAGTACCAGTTATAATAAAAGGTGAAAGATTAATTTAAAATGGGTAGATGAAATAATTGATCTACTCTACTTCTCACAACTGAATATAGAACACTTGACAACCAGTTTTTTAATTTAAAGATTGATCTTTTAAGGGCCTTTGCATGTCTGGAAATAGACACCCTATATTAAGACCATCTATAGTCTGATATTTAGGAATCCAAATATGTAGCAATCCAATTGTCTGACCTTATCCTAAGCAGCCTGTCAATCAGCAAATACCTCACACATTAGAAAACATCATAGTTTTGTGTCCATATAAATGGATAAGTAACATTTGCAGGCAAGTTTGAAAAGTGTGAAATATGAAAAAGCCAAAGTAAACAAATCAAACAAATAAATGCCCTAAAAGAAATAGATAATCCGCTAAGAGAATATAACATGAAAAAATAGAGTCATTAAGCTTTTTTCAAAGAATACACTTTATCCTATTCTATGACAAAGGAGTAATAGAGAACAAAAAAGATCTCTTATTAATTAATAATTTATTGCCCCAAAATAATTTATTAAGAAGTTTAGAAGATAAAGTTAAAGAAATTTCTCAAGATACAAAATATAAAAGACATAAAAAGTCAATCCTGGAGATTGAACATCAAACTAATAAACATTGTTTAGAAAGCATGAAGAGAGAACATTTACAAGAAATAAAATTAAAAGGACATTAATAAACAATCACTCTGCAAGATCTGAGCATAAGCCTACAAATTAAAAGGGCTGGCTGAGCACTTATCAGAGTATGGAAAAGATAAGCATCCAGAAAAATATTACAAAAGTTCAGTAGAGCAAGGACAAAGAGTAGTTCCTAAAAGGCTAAGCCGTTTAACTACAAAGAAGCAATGATGAAACTGGCATCCGCCTTCTTAATAACAAACCTGGACCCTGGAAGAATGTGATAGAATGTCTGCTCAGTGGGCTAATCTTCATCCTGGATCAGACGGAGAGAATGGTGGACAGAATAAAGTCATTGCCACATAATTAGTGTCAGAATGTTACTTCCCACATGGTCTTTTAAAAATTTTCTTAAGTGTTAGTTTCAGAAAAAGGAAGAAAAGAACAAACACAAAAAGAGGAAGATAGGTATATGGAATATATAAAATAGATCATTTAAGATTCAAAAGTCATATAGATATGTACTAGAATATTTTATAATTTAATCAGCCAGATTGGAGCAGAAGGTTAGAGAAGGGAATTCTTTCATGAGGAATAAAAAGGAGAAGGTATCTTAAAGGTTTTGTTATTTGAGAAATTTGAGGAGCATAAAACATAAAAAAGGGTACCCCCACAAATGTCACCTTAAACTCCAGAAAATATATAAATTATGAGATGAATGAATAAATGAATGAACTAGATAGAAAAGAAAATGGTATCACAGCATAACATGGTTCCATGGTAAACACTATTTAGGTGTACATGAATAAAAAAAAAACCCACCTCATCCTGCCTTTCAATTTTAAAAACTATAAAGACCAGAAGAGTTAATTATTGTTATAAAAGAGAAGCAAATGTAACCAGCCTTAACAACATAAAAGACAATGCTCAAGTGACTGAAGGCAGGGTGTCAGAGAAGAGCTGGAAGAAAGCCTGTGGTGGGTAATAACACATAGCTTACAAAATGGGGATTCAAGGGATATTGGCTATTGTTTATGAAACAAAGAATCTATAATAATAATAAAAGTGTAATATGCTAATTAGACCAGAAGTCCTTCTGGACCACTTTCCAGATGAAGCTGAGGCTTTGAGGGAAGCCCGGGTCCCAGGTGCCAGAGGGAAGCCGGTGTGGGCAGTTGGGGGAGGGAAGGCCTACTCTTGCACGAATTTCATGCATCAGGCCTCTAGTAAAAGTATAAGAATATACAATAGAAACAAAGCTAAAAGAGTAACTAAAAATAATAACAATCTCAATTTTATAGGGAGAGAAGATTGAGAGTAGATTAGTTATAGGGGTGGGGAGGGATGGAGGTTTCTACTTCCACCTATCATTCCATGAATCAAAAGATTATCTCAAAAGTTAAGTAAAATATATTAGCATAGGCCTTTATACTGTTTAAAAGTGAAGAATGGGACAGACTAGAAGACAAGAGGAATTGGCCAAAGAATTGTTATTTTTCATTGAAAATCCATTTTTACTATTTACTTTTTAAAATTGTACATTGTTACATTAAAAAATTCATTTTCTGTCAAGTAATAATTTTTGATTTACATAAAAGTGGCAAATGTAGAGTGTTCTCATATAACCTCCACTCAGTTTCTCTGATTGTTAATATTTTACATTAACATTGTATATTTATCAGAACTCAGGAACTGAACTTCAGACTTTCTTTGGATTTCACTAATATCAACTTTTTGTTCTAGATATAATTCAGAGTAGGAGATTGCAATTTAGTTTTCAGGTCTCCCCCATCCAGTCTTTTCTTGTTTGTGGCAGCCTGTCTGTCCTTCCTTGTTTTTCATGACCTTGACAATCTTAAGGAGGATTGGACAGGTATTCTGCATAATGTCTTCTAATCTTGGTTTGTCTGTCTGTTGTTTTCTCACAGTTCGACTGTGATTATGGGTTTTGGACAAAGTACAACCCAGGTGTAGTGCCCTTCTCTTCACCTCATATCAGAAGTGCATGCTTTCTAGCCCGAGCCAGTTTGGCTCAGTGGATAGAGAGTTGGCCTTTGAACTGAAGGGTACCTACCGGGTTCCATTCTGCTCAAAGGTACGTACCTCTGTAGGCTCCTACCCGGCTATACATGTGTTTCTCTTACATCAATATTTCTCTCTGTCTTTCCCTCTCTCTTCCACTCTCTTTAAAAATCAATGGTAAAATATCCTCCAGTGAGAATTAAAAAAAAAAAAAGTACATGCTATCTAGATTGCATCGTATTAATCTTAATTACTTGGTTAAGGTGGTGTCTTCCCTGTTTCTGCACTGTGTAGTTACCATTTCTCTTTTTGTTGCTCTGTTCTTTGGAAGTGAATCATCAAGTAAGGTCACCCTCCTGCTGGGTGGAGACAGAAATTTATCTCCACTTCCTCTAGTGGGGAGTATCTGCACTTCTTGTTTGGAATTGTTCTGGGAAGAAAAATTTGTCTTTCTCCTCAATTACTTATTCATATGTACTCATATGTACTTATTTTATACTTTAGGTAACAACCTGGTACAATGCTATTTATTTTGTTGCTCAAATTGTTCTAGCTTTTAAGTTAGTTGTATCCCTTTGAAGTGTTTCTATCCTTTCATTTTTAGCATTTCCCTATTTTTTTTTTTTGAAATTACAATGTGATCCAGGTTTATCTTTTACTTTTTCTTTCCTGGTACTTGAATCGGCCATTTTTCTAAAGAGCTTGGGTTGCTTTTTATTGGAGAAAAGTATTTAGAAACCAAAGTCCAGCTGTTAGATGTGTTTGTTGCTATTGTAGTGTCATTGCTTTCAGATTTCTCAATGTTCATAATAATCAATACATATATGTATACTACCTAATACTATATCATACAGTATTAGGATTCTCCAGAAAAATAGGATATATGCATTATAGAAAGGAATTTATTTTAAGGAATTGGCTCATGCAGTTATGTAGGCTGGCATGTACCAAATCTGCAGGATGGGCCAACAGGTAAGAGACCCAGGGAAAAGCAGTTCATGTAACAGTTCATGCCCAAGGCTATCTGCTAAAGGATTCCTTCTTGCTTAAGGGAGTTCAGTCTTTTTGTTCTATCCTGGCTTTCATCTGATTGGATGAGGCCCATTCACACGTGGAGAGCAACACACTTTATTCAACATCCGCTGACTTAAATGTTAATCTAATCCAAAAACATTCTCACATAAACATCCAGAATAATGTTTGACCAAATGTCTGAGCACCGTGGTCCAGCCAAGTTGACATAGAAAATTAACCATTACACATTCACAGCTATAACCATTTGTTTCCACAGATATTTACATATTAAGCTAAACATGAGTTCATACTAATGTCTCAGCCTCTAATCCAGTCTCAATACTATTTTTGTAAATTACTGTCTTCTTTTTTAAAATTAAATATCTTAAGACATGAAACTTTCATTAATAAATATGAAATTGAGAATTTTAAATTATATATAATCAGAAAATGTGTGAAATTAATGAAGCAGGGATATAATCAGTGACTCCTAATACAGGTCAGATACCTCATATTTTTTATTTGACCTCTGCTACACAATTGTGGGAGGAAACCTCATAACACTGGGTGAGTCAGGAATCCGGAGCTCAGAGAGATTAGAGAACTTGTCCAAGTTTTCATAGAATTTTAATTTATAACTAGTACTCTGATCAGGGAGAAAAAAGAAAGAGCAGTGCAGGGAGCAGGAACAGAAAATTAATTAACAGTAGTTAAGTTCCTGGACTGCTGTGACAAAGTGCCACACACTGGGTGGCTTAAAACAATGCAAATTTTGCCTCACAGTTTTGAGGTTAGAAGTCTACAATCAACGTGTCAGCAGGGTCATGCTCCCTTTGAGCCCTCTGTGGGTTGAATGAAACAAAAATACAGTCCTGGTATCTGCAAAATGAAACCCAAGAAATTGCTTTTAATGAAAAGAGTAAAGTTTGGTTTTATTTTAAACAATGAGTGGTTAAATGATGCACTGCTTAACAGTGTGAGGCTTTTTTGTCTTTCCAGCTTCTGGTAATCCTAGATGTTCCCTGGTTTGTGGGGCATAATTCCAATCTGCCTTCTTATGCACGTGTCATTCTCCTTTTAATGCCACCAGTCATGTTGGAAGAAGGGCCCACTCTAATGACCTCCTTCTAACTTGATTGTCTCTGTAAGAAACCTATTTCCCAGTAAGGTCATGATCACATGTAGGGACTGCACCCTATCTTTCTGAGGGACACAATGCAACCTATAATTCCTCCTGAGTGATGCTGATATAATTCAGAGAGCCATTGAAACCGTAGTGAAGACAATGAGGCCCTGCCCTGCATGGAGAGAGCACATCTCCCAGAGCATGTAGTAGAAAAGCTAGATGGGGGTGACTTAGAAGATGTGGGGAGGGATGGAGATTGTGAGTACAGCATCCTGTCTTTCCTGTGTTTCATCCAGATTTATTTTCTTACCTAACTTTCCTTGTTTTCAAATCTCGGGTGAGGGGTGGGATATAGAATATGCTGCAAATACAAGCTTTAAATGCTAACAGAGCTATTCCTTGCAAAATTTCTTAGGGCATAGGATGCAAACGGAACTACTAGCTCTCTGTTAGAAAGGTTCCGAGATGGGAATAAAGTATTTCCCGTCACCTTCAACCCTCTTGGACATTGTACAGAGCAAAGCTTTCATTTCTTAAAGACGTCCCTATTTTAACAGTGGGCAAGAGGCTTTTGACTCAGAGGTCAAGATGAGGAGCAGGGGAAAGAGGCAGCAGGCACCAGGGTAGCTGACTGCATTTATTTGTAAGAGCATGTAAGAAACATTTTGAGAAATGCTATTATACTAGGGAATGTCCTTATTTGTGTTAATTAAACTATTGCATAAATTGGCACCTTCAGTAAAATATGGATCATCAATGTGACCTGATCAGTTACCAGGTTGTGGCGCCTTCAGGAAAGTATATTTACACTTAAGTTTATGTGAATCTATGCTTTTTTGATCTTAACTTATAAGTGACAAGACTAAGAAGTGAAGAGATTATTTTTTTTTCCACGTGTAAATATGGAGAACATGTTAAACTTTAAAAGCAAAGAATATTTGTTTGCCTTTAAAAACATCATTAAAACAGGGCTCATGCAAAGCTTCACTCTGTTAACCAATGCATCGTTTAACCCAGCCGTGGGCAAACTACGGCCCGCGGGCCAGATCCGGCCTGTTTGAAATGAATAAAAAAAAAAAAAGACCGTACCCTTTTATGTAATGATGTTTACTTTGAATTTATATTAATTCACACAAACACTCCATCCATGCTTTTGTTCCGGCCCTCCAGTCCAGTTTAAGAACCCATTGTGGCCCTCGAGTCAAAAAGTTTGCCCACCCCTGGTTTAACCACTCATTGTTCAAAATAAAATAAAAATTTACTCTTTTTATTAAAAGCAATTTCTTGCGTTGCAGTTTTCAGATTCTAGGATCATATTTTAGTTTCATTCAAATAATTACCCTAATATTTTTTAAAAGGCTGGTAAGGGAAGAAGTGTAGAAAAGAATAAAAACAGATGATAATGGGGTTACAGAGCCTTAAATGAAAATGAAAGATTAAAAGCATCAGATACACATATTTTGTAAAAAAATATGTCATATAACCAAATCGGTATATGTGTGTATAGAATATAAAAAAGCTAAATCCCATGGAGAAACAATGTATTGTGATCAAAGAGCTTATGTGCATGCATGAAACTTTAATGGAGGTCAAATCATGAAATATTTCCTAATATTCATAAAGGCGACTACATTTTATAATAGCATCAATAAATGGATGTGCAAGTATAATTTGTACCGTCAAAATTGAGGCCATGTCCTCAGTATGCCTGTGCTGTAAAAGAATTATAGTATATTTTAGTGTTTATTCTTAAATTTTATAGTCCCACAGTCAGAATATACCCTAAAACTTTTAATAGAACACTCTTCAAAAAACGTGCATGTGAATCAAAGAACTTACATGCATACTAGAGGCACGAAAATTCGTACAAGAGTAGGCTATTCTTGCCCTGGCTCCCGGCACCAGGACTAGAGTAGGCTATTCTTCCCTCTGGCACCCGGGACTCCGGCTGGCTTCCCTCAGGCCACCTGCAGGCACCCGGGACCCAGCTGTCTTCCCTCCAGCCCTGGCTTCATCAGGAAGGACGTCCAGAATGATGTCCAGTCTAATTAGCATATTTGCCTTTTATTATTATAGATAGGCATAGCGCATGGACATGGGCAATAGGGTAGTGAAGACATGTTGGGGTGGGTAGGGGCTGGGAGGATCCGGGGTATGGGGAGGGAAAGAAAGATATTTGTAATATTATCAATAATAAAAAGTATATTTAAATATA
>NW_006300375.1:4393892-4395913 GCF_000327345.1 Myotis davidii
GTTCTCTAGATAAAATCTTACATGTGTAGTGAATTTTCTTGAGTTATGGGTGCACATTAATCCTTTCTAAGGGGGAAGTGAGAAAATACTTCACAGTGGTGCTCAATTCTATGGCCAATGCCAAATGGCTCTAAAGAAGGTTTGCTTTTATAAAATTTTCATATTTTCTATAATGATGAAGTACAGATGCCCTTTTTCCTCACTTATATGGATTTTCTGTATATAAATACAAATAGTATACCATATAGTCTTTAAATAATATGCTGATAACTATTAAAGTTTCCCACTAGTTTATTCATTATAGCATTTTAAAACTAAATAATTGAGATCATTGATGATATTTTTATATCTTTCTTCATTTAATCATAGATATTTTCTGAAATTGAAGGTATATATATATTTTAATTTGAATGCATTAGGGGAACTTGCTAATTAAAGGAATCTCTTGGATAAATTAAAGAATCTTTTAGTAAAACAAGTTTTTAAAAGCCATGCTGTTATTAATAACTCCAGATTTTTAATATGTGAGATTATTTAAATAATATGTACATTAAAAATAAAGAAAAATTGTGATAGAAATCTACATAATTGACAATAAAATGTGAAAATGCAATTAGTAGAAAAATTTAGTTCTGGAAAGATTATGTTTTTGTTGCTTCAAGTTAAGACCTTGGTAGAAGAAAGCTAGAATGAAGCAATTCTAGAGAGAAACATGAGAAGAAACACAATTATATTTAATTCTAGAAATAGATAATTTTTCCCTTTCCAAGCCAAGAACTGCTGCTACTAGTTTCTTTTTAATATGCTTTTATTTTAATTTTAATTTGATAAGATTTTCAGAGAACCTTGTTTTAAATTTGAAACAGAAAACTCAAAACATATTTCCTGAATTTTAATTTTAAAACTAAAATAAAATAGAATTTAAAATTAACTCATACCACCTGTTCCTAAAGGAGTTTATTATTAGGAGTCAAGCCAGTTCAAATGTTCCCACAGTTTTTACAAACTCAAATTAAAATTCAAATATGGCCTGAAGGAGAAAATGCAAACATAATTACCTTTGGGAGTAAAGTTATGAACCTTGGAAAAATGGTTACTTAAGAAGCCTATAAGAAATTGCATGTGTTTGAATGCAACATTATCAGTGACAATAAAATATTTTATTAAGGTCTACAAAACATCATTGAAAAAAAAGTTAGTTTAATTAATTGAGTAATCATTTATCCAGCAGTCACTAGGTACCAAGACTTGGATTTACTGCTGGCTACACACACATACAAAAAGTATCTAAGTTTCCTATTCAATGGAGAAAATTTTCACACAATTGTAACATTAAGTGATATAGCAGAAAGATAAACAAATTTATGGAAATGCAGAAGTGAGCGAGAAAGTTAACACACATTATAGTATCTAATTAGCCAATCAACCTGTTGGTTGCTGTAATTCTATAAATTTTATAAATGAAACTAAAACTGGAAATCAAGCAATACTCAAAATGATATACTTAGGTATCAGATATTTAACCTAAAATATATTCAATATCAAAATGGACAAAGTTATAACATTCAGTACTGGACATATTTTGCCTTGGATTATAGAAAGATTTCTTTGAAGTGAGTCTCAATAAATGAGACTTTGCTAATTGGATGAGATGAGGCAGGAGGGAAACACAGAAGAAATAGCGTGAGTAAAACCAAAGAAGTATGAGAATGCATTGTATGGTCAAAGAATTGCACAGTGAAGCATTTGATACATATGAAGTTTAAGATGCCAGAGGAAAGAATTGGTGAGAGGAAATGAGGGATTAACCCTGACAGGCCATGAAGGGAAATGTATGAGCCATGCAAATAAACTGGAAATGTATCCTTCAAAGAATGAACAAAAGGTTTTTCAGTAACCCTGGTATCCTGTGAATTGTAATTTTAAAATAAGACTTGACCTGTCTCTGGCCGGCTAGCTCAATTGGTTAGAGCAGTGTCCCAATACACTAAGGTTGCAGGTTCAATGCCTAGTCAGGGCAC
>NW_006300375.1:4395953-4398302 GCF_000327345.1 Myotis davidii
CCAGGGAGGAACCTGGGAGGTTGGCCAGCTCAGGAGGGGACCGCACGAGGGCTCCAGGGTGTGTCTGGCCCATCTCGCTCAGTCCCAATGGGCTGGACCCCAGCAGCAAGCTCACCTACTGGTTGGAGCGTCTGCCCCCTGGTGGTCAGTGCACATCATAGCGAGCAGTTGAGCAGCCTTAGCATATCATTAGCATATTATGCTTTGATTGGTTGAGTGGCTTATGGACAAAAGGACACTTAGCATATCAGGTTTTTATTATATAAACATCCCCTGAGGGGTTCTGAATTGCAAGAGGGCACAGGCCAGGCTGAGTGACCCCAACTGGTGCACTATCGGGGTCAGGGAGGAACCTGGGAGGTTGGCCAGCTCGGGAGGGGACCACACGAGGGCTCCAGGGTGTGTCTGGCCAATCTCGCTCAGTCCCAATGGGCTGGACCCCAGCAGCAAGCTCACCTATCAGTTGGAGTGTCTGCCCCCTGGTGGTCAGTGCACATCATAGCAAGCAGTTGAGCAGCCTTAGCATATCATTAGCATATTGTGCTTTGATTGGTTGAGTG
Organism: Myotis davidii; assembly: GCF_000327345.1. Lineage (NCBI taxonomy): Eukaryota > Metazoa > Chordata > Mammalia > Chiroptera > Vespertilionidae > Myotis > Myotis davidii. Next base: position 4,396,514 of record NW_006300375.1, read on the forward strand.
GCTTATGGACAAACGGACACTTAGCATATCAGGTTTTTATTATATAAGATAAATGCACCTGGTTGGACGATCAAAGAATTTGCATGAATTTTTGTTTTGTAAATGTGTGGCCTTTTACCTGGCCAATTTATTATTGATTCCCTCTTCTATTCCACTCACATTTTCTGAAACCCTTCACCATCCACATATCCAGGCTGTTCATTAATCATCTTATTTCTAGCTATTCTAAAAGATACAAAGGAGATTACATAGTGATTCTACTCTCAAGCTGTTCATAATTTGAAGATGAAGATAAGAGGTCTGCATTTATACTTCAAATCTGTGAGATAAAGTATTAAATAACTCAAAATAACAAATTTTTTTTTAAAAAGCTTTCTTCGGGACTTAAATAGGTTAGAAGGAAAAGTAAAGGTCTCCACTCCCCTTTCCTCTTTACTGAACTGTTAGATTAACACACCACGGGTAGTGGGAAGCAGGAAGTGAATCGCTCCAGAATAGGCAGCTCTGAATTCATGGTGTAGGAGAACGTGCCTCAGCTTTCTGAGTTGACTTTCTAGTTTGCATAATGGAGATACTTAACAGCTTTTTAGAACTGTTATGGATATGAAAATATATACTATTTGTAAAATTATTAAATAGCCCATGCTTTTTAAATCAAACTGCCTGCTGGTCCACTTCTGGTCTAAAGTTCAATGAGCCCATTGCAATGGACACAATTCATCAAGGAACATATTTCATAGAAATGTACTCTGAGAGCTGCATATTTTAACTTATATCATATTTGTAAGAAAATGAAAAATTGTGTATTCTTTTTTAAAGTTATTAAATGTCAAGTGAAATTTCAAAGCATTATGTATCATGAAATAGGTAGGATAAAAGTAAAGTATAAAAATAAAGAAGACTAAGTAGTCGATGCTTTTCAAATTTACTGCACAGCCCTCTCTATCAGGAAATTACTGGTGTAGAAGAGCACAGAGTTCATCATATGATTTTCATTATGAGAATGCTTCTGCTAGGATATGAAAGTTGCTTACACAATTCAATAGAGCTCTACTTTCTAGCCAGCCACTTAAAGTCCACGGAAAGAAGAAAAACAGTAAAATCTGAAGATTACATGGAAAAGGCCATTGGCCATGTTGAAGGGCTTAGAGGGGAGTCAATTAGCCATAACTAACAGTCGCAAATTCATTGCTCCAGCTGGTTATTATTTTTGAGCTTCATTACACACATCTGACAGAGGCACTTCCACAGGCCTCTCAGCCTCCCCTATGAGAAGAGATACTGGAGAGTGTTTTGTACTCCCAGGTGAAAAGGAAGAGACCTTTTGATACAAGAGCTTCGTAAAGTAGCTTGCTTGCTTATAAGTCAGTGGTTCTCAACCTTCTGGCCCTTTAAATAGAGTTCCTCATGTTGTGACCCAACCATAAAATTATTTTCGTTGCTACTTCATAACTGTAATGTTGCTACTGTTATGAATCGTAATGTAAATATCTGATATGCAGGATGGTCTTAGGCGACCCCTGTGAAAAGGTCGTTCGACCCCCAAAGGGGTCGCGACCCACAGGTTGAGAACCGCTGTTATAAGTTTACCTGTGGGTATGTATGTATATATTCTACCTAACAGATATTATTTATTAAATGCTGTTGGTTACTTTGAAACCACAGTTGTATATAGTTCATCTCAAAGATATATACTCCCCTCATTGAGTTTTCACGTGAAATATTCCAATAAGGAAGAAACAAATACAGAGTTTACATTTTACGCCTGTGATGAAAGTGTGCGTGATCA
>NW_006300375.1:4398348-4402920 GCF_000327345.1 Myotis davidii
GCACATACTAAAAGCAAATCACTAACAGACACTTACTACTGAAATTCCTCACTATCCTACTTTTACATCTGAAATACTGCAACACGTTCCTATTTGGGTTAAGTTGGGAAATACAGACTTTATTGGATTTGAGACATTTAGAGATATTCAAAGAAACGTTGAAGAATTAAACTTTTAATTGTGTAAAAGCTTATACATTCCCTGGGTTTAAAATTACTAAGGTAAAAAGGGGGAAACAATGAAAATTCTCTTTCTGGCCAGTTTCCCTCACCAGTTTATTTTGTTCAATGCTACAATTCGAGAATCCTAGTTTTGTACATATCAACAGAGAAAGAGATCAAGGGTCAAGGCTATAGATTAGCCATGGTTAACCATGAAAGCAGAGATACACTCACCTTGTTGAATAATAAAGAATGATTTTAGTGGAGCAAATACTAGAGCCTATCAACTGAGCAGAGAGCAATTCCACACACAGATTTCTAGCCTTGTGTGTGGAAACCTGTTTGACTGGTTTGGTCTCAGAGGAGCTAAGAGAACCCAAGGAGAAGTAAGACTCATGTAAACAAAGTAAATAACCATTTGAGGTACAGACCTTCTGAAGATACAGCTCAGGAACTTCAATGGGATGGCATAGAGAAGCTGAGAAATAGAGAAAGATAGGAGAGAGGAGAGTTAAAAAGGAAAGAGGTGAGGAGGAAGCAAGTTTAAAAATTGCTCAGATTCGTATTGAAAAATATAAGATGGTACATTCGTCATGTTTGAGTTTATTTCTCTATTTCAATATTTACTATCCATGTGACTTTGGGAAATGTTCCCATTTGTAAAATAGTAACTTCATTACAAATGCTGTTCATATAATATACGCAGTGCCTGGAATATATATATATACATACACACACATATAGTATATGTTCTCCCATGACAAATATTTTTATTTGTTATGAGTAATCCTGATTAACAAGAAGACAATTTTAAATCTCTGCAGGATTGAGATTCTCTAGTTACAGTTTATTCTTATAGCTCATCTGTATGATAGAGAAAAATCTGAAAACAATCTATTTTTGTTAAATTTGAAATAAGAGAATCTTTAGCTGCACAACTCATAAGGAAAATATGGGTACATCACTCAAAATCAGTCTGAGTTGAAGTTTAAGTTAAATGACTATCAAAGATATCAAAATCTATATATATAAAAGCCTAAGCGACTGGCCAACCAACGGCGACCAGCCAACCAGCCGGTAGCTACAATGCTCAACGATCACTAGGGGGCAGACGCTCAATGCAGGAGCAACTTTTCAGAGCGCCCTCTCACACTCCGGGACCCCTCCGAGGATGTGGAACTGCTGGTTTTGGTCTGATCCCCGCAGGCCAGGCCTCGGTACCTCACCTGCCAGAGGGACCCTGCTCACCCTGCAGACACCCTTTGAGCCCTGGTGCCGCCCAGGTGCGGTCAGCTGGGGAGGGATCGTGGGAGGTTGGCTCCAGGGCATGTCTGGCCAGTCTCACCCAGTCCCACCCCGCTGGCCACTTTCTAATTAATTTCCTATCAATGTGCATGAATTCGTACACTGGGCCTCTAGTTAAAAATAAGGCCACTGTACTTCTGAGAAACTTCAGTGTAAAGATGTTGTACTATATCTTTACCACCTTAATGAGAGCAATTTAAGCATTTTAACTTGTTGTTCTTCCCCCAAGACATTTCGATGAGGGCAAATTTTGTAATTAGTGGCCTCTAAATTTTAATTGCATCATTAGTCTTGTAGATCCATTCGGCGTCCCTCTTTCCTGAACTAGCTTATTCAATTAGCTAATAATTGCTTTCCACCTGTCAGGACAGAGTCAAAGTCTGCATCCTAGAAAAGTGGCACTGGCCACCACTGTTTCTTATAAAACTCCTGAGTTGTTAAGGTGTTTTAAGCTCCTAAGCAATTTGGAGAAACAAGGCAGAGATCAATCTTATTAGAGGTAGCTTTTGCCACTGTTAAAATTTCACTATATGGCCCAGGCTCCAGCCAACCATGAGCAATAATTGTGTCCTTGTGCCTGAATCTGCCTTGGCTAATGCCTAGCAATGTTTTTATGACTCATTTTGAGACATGGTCTATGGTAAATGTCTCAGTACTAAGCAAATACCCACTCAACTCAATACATTGGAAAGAAGTTTATTCAGGCAAGATGGGAACTGCAGCACAAGTTTCATAGACTGTGATTAAATGAAACCATTTGTCATAGTCTCAAAGGCCTTGTGAGAGATTTAGCTAATTCTTTGGGTTTTTTTAAACAGAGTAAATTCCCTTGTAAATACACAATTTGACATGCACGCCACCTTGCACTTCCTTATCTTTGTTCCTGAAACTTAAAAATAAAATGTATAATATAGTCTACCTTACATGGATTTACAAATTAATCAGTATTTAATGCCTCCAAATTTCTAAGTATATATATATATATGCCTAAGCGACCAAACAACCAAACGACTGGTCAACCAGTTGCTATAATGCGCACTGACCACCAGGCAGCAGATGCTCAACAAAGGAGCCATCCCCTGGTGGTCAGTGTGCTCCCACAGGGGGAGCGCTGCTCAGCTGACTGATGGGTGCCAGACGCTGGGCCCACAGCTGGCGAGTGCAGCTGCGGCAGCGTGAGCCTCTCCCACTTCTGCAGCAGTGCTACAAGCAGCAGAGGCAGCAGGTGCAGCAGGGCCAGGATGAGCGGGAGCGGGGCTGCGCCCGGCCCAGGCTCGGGCTCCTCCCTGGCTGCCTGCCGCTTGGCGCACCACTACATCCCTTGGCGGATGTCGGACTGCTGGTTTCAGCCCGATCCTCTGGCCTGCGGGGATCAGGCCAAAACTGGCAGTCCGACATCCCCTGAGGAGTCCTGGATCCCGAGAGGGAGCAGGCCAGGCTGACCCCACCGGGGCACGAATCTGTGCACCAGGCCTCTAGTAATTACATAGTTTGTTAATGCTCACAGCAACCTTCTTTCTAATGATTTCTTCTTCTCCTTCCTTAAGCTAATGCTGACTCAGACACCAGTAGGAAGATAATAGTGGTTGGGATATCACTTGGGTCTTAATCAGTTTCAGAAGTACTTCAGAGAAATGTACATGGTGCTTACATGTTTGCATCTGGTTTTTAATACTGTCAGATGTCTGGTGGGTTAAATTCATTATACCAAGTTTTGTCAAGGAACTTCTCACATTTTCATTGCACTAATCATCACAAAATACACTGAGTGGCCAGATTATTATGACCACCTGACGTTTGTAGGCAAATTAGCTATAATTTTGCGCTGAAGTTGCTAGGGGGCCAGACCATTATAAATAGGGAAGCAGGTTGTTTACCACGACAGTAGAAGTGATTTTTTTTTCTGAAGATATGGGTAAACAACGCAATTTAACAGCCTTTGAATGTGGGGGAGATATATATATATATATACATATATATATACATACATACACATGCACATATAGTCTAACCCTATTAAACTTTTTAAAATAATACATCTATTAGATGAGAAGTTGCTTTCATAAACTTAGATGTTGAAAGGTAATATTGGCCCTGGAATATAATTTTTGAACTCTTAAATTGACACTTATTTGATGTGACCCATTCATATCCCAGCTATACAGAGAGAGTTGGAGACAGTTTTATGTAGCTTGGACATAACAGGCAGTGTTTAGGCACATGAAAGATGTGTCTTAATCACTTATTCACTTCCTCCTGCCTGAGGTTTAAGTCAACTGTCCCATTCCAGCGAAGATTTTTGCACTCACAGAACTATTTTCCATGATACAGTTTATAAGAATTAAGTTTCTGCTTTACTTCCTAAAGAAAACTGTAAGGAAAGAGGTGAAGACATTGCACTCCATAGTCCCTTTGTATAGTGACATCTGCTGGGCTGTAGCCCATAGTGATTTTTAAGCAAGTACCTGCTCATTTTATTGAGGCAAAAGCTCATTTCTCTTGCTGTTCTAGTGTCTAGATTTTTGTGGTCCGGAGAAGTAATTTTCATTTAAGCATCAAAATCAGTTCCAGAGTTTAACAAGTTTATCTGATAGGAGAGCTAGAAATATACCCCTAATGCCTAGATTTGTAAACATCTATCTGTTGGCATAATTCAGAACAGCCTTGCCCCACAAAATTGTTAAGTAATTTCTTGCAGTTTATGTTTTGGGAATATCCTGGAGGAAAAGATACTGGAAATGAGCCAGTGTGGAGGGGTCCACAGAGTTACTGCTTTACATTAAGTAAACGAAATAGAAAACAACGCCCATTAAAGAGCCTAAACGTCTGTGATGAGACTGTTGGACTCATTTTAGAACATTTGCTGCACGAAAAGGACAAGACTGATGCTCTTTTAAAGACGCATCTCTTTGCCTTAAAAGGATGCAGTGATCCTTCTCTGGAGGGGGGTCGGGGGGACAAAGAAAGAAAGAACAGAAAAAGACTGATTTGCACTTTGATACGTACGGCCAAGCCACGCGGGTATGCCTTCCAAGAGTTGCTGGTAACAAACAAACAAAAAAAACCCTTGGAGCACCCTCAGTAAATGGCTCATTCCACCGCGGAC
>NW_006300375.1:4403100-4424358 GCF_000327345.1 Myotis davidii
GAAACTCCGAGGACCGGCCGGGGAGAAGGAGTTTCCCCGCGGGGCCGCCTCCGACAGGCACGTCTTCTGGGCGCAGGGCTGGAGGCACACGCCGAGCCAGACCGGTAGCACCTGGGTTTCTCCGGGCTGGTCGCTTGGCCCCTGGGTAAGCGGGGTCCTGGGGTTCAGCATTAGTTTGGGGTCTGTGTGTGGACTTTTCACACATCACTGTGCTCCGTTCTGTGTATTTTCTTAAGAACCTACGCGGTTTGTCCGGGAGCCGTTCCCCTTGCTGCGAGCCCGGCTGGAGTTGTTTCTGTAGGCTGTGACACCTGCGGCGAGCTAAAGTTGCGCGTTTCAATGACTTCGGAGGCGGAATTGCTGGGGAGGACCTAAGAGTCTTGTTCTTCCCGGCTGTTAGGGTTTCGATGAGAAGTGGAAATAAGCAGCCTGCCTAAGTGTCTGAGTTAAAGGGAAGAAGTTGTAAAGTAGGGGATGCGAGGCGTGTGTAAGACACTTGCTTTGAGTCGCTTTTCCCTAGGTAGGCTTGAAACCACATGGCACTGTGTTCTTGCTTCCTTGGACCTGTCATTTCATCTCCAATATGTATTTTATTTTATTTTTTTGCAATTTGTGGCAAGTGTCTCTTTTTTTTGGGGGGGGGGAGGAGAGACATACCAGATAAAATACTGATAATAGTAATATGTAAAAATATGTAAATCCTATCAGCCTTCTTAATAAAGAGACAAAGGTTAGGCATCTTTGTGGGTTTTTTCCCAGGAAACAAATGACTAAGGGAAAGTCACTCCATAAAATCAATTTTCTTCTAAGACAATTTAGGGATGACAGGGTGAAGAGGTTGTGGAAGCAGGAAGAAACTGTTTCTTTTGAAAATTACCAACACTAACATCTCAAGGTTTCCCTCCATCTGTGTGGTGAAAGAGGTGTGCGATTTTGTTTCTAACTCTCATAACGTATACGTGCCACCTCGGAAATCAACTTACAATGTTCGTTTAGAATGGCATGTTCAGTATAATTGGTCTTTTTTTCTTCTGCATTAATGAAGCAGTGTTTACAACTTGTAATGGCATTTTATTGAGTAAAATCAGTGGTAAGATTTTAATTTTAAAAGCCACATAATATTGAAGGAAGGTCAGAATTGTTGTGATCTATAAAAATTAATTCCTAGATTAAACTGTTATGTTATTTCAGTATATAATTATGCTAGACTCAAAATAATGAGATATTATTTTTATGGTCCTGAGATTATTTCACATGTTGTGACCACTGGAGAGTTTATAGATCTGTAGTTAACCGGTTACCTGATCTTCCTTGGTATTCAGATGTTAGTTAATAGCATGTATCAATGTTATAGCTACAGTTCCAGATAGGACTTGTCTCTATGATTTATCTATTGGGATTTTGACAGCCACTTTCTGGTTGATTTATATGAACTATGCATTGAGGGATATATGGTTCACTAGATTGCTCACCACTAGGTCATTGGTTTGAATTTGGCACCAGTCCAAGGTTACCTCATCTGCTTCATTTAACAGCTGCTCGGTCATCTGTATAAATTGGCCGATAACTGATTCAAATGATTTCAGTGATCAGGGATTGAGCACATGTCCATTTATGCATAGAAACACCATTTCAGATACAAGAGCTAATGAGTACGGAATGTTCATGTGGGATTTTTTTTTTTTTTACTATTATTGTATTTATGGTAGGAAGGGATGTTTTCATCCATTCATACCTATCAATACCATTCTCAAGCCATTTAAACATACTGTGATTTTTAGAGAGGCGATCACATTTAAATATTGGTTTTCCTTTGGGAATCAATCACTTTTTCCTGGCTGCTTTGTTCTTTAAGTTTTGGAAGATGAGAGTTTTTCTTTCGCCAACACTGCCAGACTAGGGGAATTGAATCCAAATTTTCACAGCTAAGGAGCAAAGTCACAGCACCTCCTACTGTTTGCATGACTGTGAAAGTTCAGGAATGTCTTTTGTGAATAAGGTGCTCTGTCCGGATTGCTGGTTATGTTTATGTGGGTGTGGGTGTGCTCCTAAAATGTGAAATGAAATGTAAGAAACTTATCTCTTTTTTAAAGGTATTTCTCTTGGATATTAACTTGAAAATCTGAAGAAATGGCATTCCAGGCAATTTGCATGTTGGTTGGAGTATTTGTTTGTTCTGTCTGTGTAAAAGGATCTTCTCAGCCCCAAGCAAGAGTTTATTTAACATTTGATGGTAAGCAAGTTGATAAATTCTCTGGGAAAATGTTATTTATCATTTGTTTTCTTATCCAGATTAAAAAGCTAAAGGCAGTAAAGTATTGAATATTGATTTTAAAAAATATTTATGGGACTGGTTTTTGGATGATATGGCTATTTAAAATTATTAGTTAATAGACAAAAGCCCTCTGTTACATTTTGTTTCTGAAAATGCTTGAAGTGTATTCTGCCCCCTTTTAAATTTCTTCTGTGTTTGCATGTGCATGCATGGGAGCGATGGTGAAGAACTCAAAGCCTACAATCTCTGATTTTAATATTCACCTGGTTTGGTTGAGAAACACCTCCCATGTACTAATCTTCATTAGCAGAAAGAACTATGAAGGTTAAATTACTGAAACTTTTCCTAATAAATTTTGAGCACGAGTCTTGACACTGGTCTTTCTATATAATAATGTTTCTTCTATTTCCACAAGGGCTTCCTGAGGTTGGCAAAGTCTCCTAATTGAAAAGGAACTAAAGGAATAGTTCAAAATATGCTTTTGATTGCTGTTGTGTACAGATGTTATCTTCGGGAGCTTAGGGAAACGAGTGTGACTTCAAATTTTCACACACATAAAAGTTGTAAGTCCTCTGAGGAATGGTTTGCCGAATGTATGCATGAGCTTTAATGTATATTGCTCAAAGGACTTACAGATGGATGATTTCCGTCAGTCACATAACCCATAGTAATTGGACAGATGGGATAAGAAATGGATCAGGAATATCACCCTGCCACTAAGGGTTATTTATATTTTTATGGCTTCTTTCAACTCTGTTTCTGCATAAACCTCAGTATTATTGGGCATATTTTCATTTTCCTTTGAGAAACAATATACTCTAAGACCTTCCTGTAGCAGGATGTCTTTGAAACACTGGTATCTTGAATTTCAAGTAGTAGTATGACTGACACTTATCAGTCAAATGGCTTCCTCCCTCCCCTCCCCTCCCCTCCCCTCCTTTTCCTTTCCCTCCCTTCCCTTCTTCTCCTCCCCTCCCTTCTCCTCCCCTTCCCTTCCCCACCAAAAGCTTTCTCCAAGGTTATCATAAGTCCTCTAGGAGCCTTATGAACTTAGAGTGCGTAAGCTCCTAATTGCTTCCTTAGCTTCTAAGCCAGGCATTCCCCCTTAAAACCCATGACTATCCAGATAAGTTGTGAAGAAGGAAAACATCTTTTGAAGTGTCCTATTTTTTAAAAAAAAATTACTAACTAAAGCATCCCATAGTCAGCTTACAACTTTTCTCCTAAGCTGAGAGCTATGAAATGTTTTTTTAAAAAAGAAAAGCAAGGCATTAAGGAGCAGTACAATGTCTCCCTGTTTTCTGTATTTCTCTCAGTATATAGGAAGATGGAGTGGTCCCACAGATTAGGTCTCTAAGCCCTTTCTATTTCATCAACATTAATCAAACTTTGTTTAACCCGAACTTAATCCAAAATAGGTAAATATTAAAGATAAGTGTGTCACCAGAGATATTTCATCAAGTGTATGTTTGAAGTGACAATTAAAATTTGTCTTTTAATGAAGTTTAGTAATGCAAACTTTTAAAACCAAACTTTAATACTATGTAGGACAGTAAGTGCTCTGTATACAGTGACTAGAAGGTATAATGGGCTTTTAAAAATACTGCATCACTAATATTTTAAGTGCTCCCAAACTCAAAACAGATTCTTGCAAAATAAGACTTACCTTCATTTATAAACATACTAGAGGCCCAATGCATGAATTCGTGTATGGATGGGGTCCCTTGGCGAGGTCTGTGGAGATTGGGCCGAAACCAGCAGTCCAGTGCTGCATGCCACTCCTACCTGCCGCTCCCGCTCATCCCAGCCCGCTGCACCTGCTGCAGACTTGTGCCCAGTCAGTCCTGATCGCGAGAGACTCACGTCACTCAGTGGCACTTGCCAGCTGTGAGCCCTGCATCTGGCACCTGTCCTGAGGGAGAAGGGAGAGGGCTGGGATGTGATTGGCCCTCTGGGCGGGTGGTGGGATGCCCTTGCTGCCCTGGAATCCGGATCGGAATCCGGATCCGTCCCACTGATGTTCCTGCTGGTTGTTGGGAGCCACCTGGCGGCAGCTTTTATATTATTTCTTTCTTGAGGAGCTCCAAGGGAGGGGAAGCGGCCGCAGTGCCTGAGGCCAACTTCCAGGAGGCCAGTGGCACAGTTGGGATTGTGCCGGCAGCACCAGTCCATTGGTACCTGCCTGTTCTCTGGAGATTGGACCTGTAGGGCTACTGAGGGAGGGAGTGGGCCACCGGGACAGGTGGTCCGCTGAGCAACACTCCCACTGTGGGAGCGCACTGACCACCAGAGGGCAGCTTCTGTGTTGAGCGCCTGCCCCCTGGTGGTCAGTGCATGTCATAGTGACCAGCGGCGGGTCGTTTGGTCACTTAGGCTTTTATGTATATAGGTGTAGAATACAATATGGTAAAATAAGCTAGTGATCTGAAAGTTTTATAATTCCTGATATTTTATTCTTCCCAAGAGCCTTTTTTAAAAAATATATCTTTATTGCCCTGGCTGGTTTGGCTCAGTGGTCAGTGTTGGTCTGCAGACCGAAGGGTCATGGATCCTATTCCCAGTCAAGGGCACATACCTCAGTTGCAGAATCAGTCCATGACCAGATCAGGGGAGTGAGCGGTAGGCAACCAGTCGATGTGTCTCTCTCAGGTTGATCTTTCTCTCTCTCCTCTCTCCTCTCTGTCTCTCTCACTCCCCACTTCCACTCTCTCTAAAAATCAATGGAAAAAATATCTGCACTCCTTGGGTGAGAATTATCTTTATTGTGAAAGTATTACAGATGTCTCCCTTTTTCTCCCCATAGACACCCTCCACCCCTCACCTGTCCCCTCCCCAGGCCTACTGCACTATATTATCTGTCCATGGGCCGTGCATAGATAATTCTTTGGTTAATCTCTTCCCATAACCCCTCCCCCTACCCTTTGAAATACTTCAGTCTGTTGCATGCTTGTGCCTGGATCTTTTTTGTTCATCAGTTTGTTTTGTTCACTTGATTCCACATACAAGTGAGATCATGTGATACTTGTTTTTCTCTGACTGGCTTATTTCACATAGCATAATACTCTCCAATAGCCTTAATAAGAAATAATCATAGAGATAAAATATCACAATTTAGAGACTATTTTAAAGTGATATATCAATATGGAAATTCCATAATTTCTTCATAAAATACAAAAAACTCTTAAGTTAGACTATATATATGTCAAAGTATCATAGGAAAAGTACCTTGGGCAAAAAAACCACGTTAAAATGTTTAAATTTTAATCATAAATTTATAAGCATTTTCTTAAGAGATTTGATAGTATACCTGCTTGAGATGCTTGTTCCAAATTTCTTATTAAAGTTTGTCATTGATTTTATGATGACTTCTCTGAGTAGGTTACTAAATTTCCTCCAAAGTAGTTTAGTCTTGACATCAAAATACAGAAATTTGTGCCGGGTTGACATATATAGGGTGGGGCAAAAAATCTGTTTATAGTTATGAGTAAACCCAAATAATTATTGCACTATTATTTATCAATTATTCTCCATATGAACAACTATAAATCTACTTTTGCCCCATCTTCTATATGAACGTATGTTAATTTAAGTGCATAAAGGTATATACTTTATTTCATTTATTTCATATTTCTAAATTTCTAAACTAACTTGCAACCAAAAATCAGGACTTGGAAGATGCTTTTGAGGAAATTCAAGTAATTTCAAGTTACACCAGGCAGAGGTCTTTTGCATTTTTATAGTTTCTCATAATTACATTGCCTCCTGACTCTTTTGTCTTGAAATCTTCACTGTAACTTGATCCTCTGCCTGTCTCTTCCTGGGGAGAACTTTAGGAGAATCCTCCAAGTCTTGTCTTATTTATAGTCAAATGATGGATCATAGTTGACTTAAAGGTATAAGGAACAAGAGATCCTTTCTCACATTCAAGTTCCAGCCCTTCTGCTTGTGGTGGAATGATGGACTGATAACATTTAAGAAACGATTTACAGATTTGCCATCTCTATTGATCTATCGCAAGGTCAACCAGATGGCCATCGGTCCTATGGGAGAATGTACTTCAGATGTTATTAATTAGTTTCATTTGTGCTAGCTAAACCTTGCATGTTAAGAGAACTTACTCCTAGAAGATATTATATTGTGTAATTTTTATAATTCTCATTTTATGCCAAATAGCTTTTCGAGTGAATATATAGTTAATGCAAATGTTTTTTAAATTGAATACTTTGGAAAAGCAATTCAATAGTTTAACAGATTTATATTTTATAACATTATTGCCACTGTATTCCCCCCACTTCCCTGGTTAAATTTTAAAGGTCATATGGAAAGGCAAGGATACATATGTACAATAGACAAAAATGGTTTTGCTTGTTAATATAACAAGAGAAAGCATTGCATTTATCCAGTAAAAATTTTAGCATGTAGTATTTTATAAAATCAGGAGTAAATACAAAATAATTTGATAAAAGGTATCAGTTACATGTAATTTTAAGAGAAGGTTCTGAGCTTCAGAAAAATGGAAATTTTTTTTACATTTTTATATATAAAATATGATAACTGAGTTAATTATATTGTGTTGTTCCTATTTAAAAATTAGATAAATTCTTATAATAAGATTACTTTTTCAGCTAGCAATTCTGATTGTGAATCTAAGATATTTAATTTATTGACAAAGTTGTTCACATTATATTATTATCCTCACTATGTCTGTAGGATCTGTAGTAATGTTTTTTTTTAATTTCATTTCCTATATTAGTGATGTATGTCTGCTTCCTTTATGCTCAGACTGATCTGTATAGAGATCAACTTTTCCATTTTATTGATCTCTTTAAATAATCAACCTTTTTTGTCTATTATTTTTCTGTTTAACATTTTTTATTTATGCTCCATAATTTAACTATCTTATTTCTTCTTCCTTTATGTATAATTTGGTTTTTTGTAACTACTTAGCATAGACTGTTAAATTACTGATTTGAGAAGTTTTCCCTGATACAACCAGTTATGGAGGTATGGTACAAATTCCCAAAATATTGATTTAGCAGTGCTCCACATATTTTGATGAAATGTGTTTTGATTTTCAGTCAGTTCAATATGTCTTCTAATTCTTCTGTTATGTTTTCTTTTACCCATGGGTTATTTAGAAATATTTTGTATAATTTATAAATATTTGGATATTTTTATATATCTGTCTGTTATAGATTTCTGCTTTAACTCCTTGTTGTCAAAGAGCATGCATCAGGTGTTTTTAATTCTTTAAACTCATAATAGTCTATATAGAAAAGAATATGTATACTGCTTTTGCCACATAGTGTTCTATTAATATCAATTAGATTCAATCAGGTGATGAATTTCTATGGTTTCTATACTTTTTCTGATTTTTGGTCTAGTTGTTAGTTCAGTTAGTGATAGAAGAAGTTGAACTCTCCAATGATAGTTACAGATTTATCTATTTCTCTTTTTCAGTTCTATCAGTTTTTGATTCATGTTTTTAACTTTTTGTTATTAGGTACTGACATATTTAGAATTGTTATGCCTTCTGATGAATTGAACTCTTTTTTATTATGAAATATCTCTGATTGTTACTGGTAATAATGCTTATTCTGATATGTATTTTGTATGTACGTATTGCTTTTATATTTTTTGATTAATGAAAAATAACACCAAAATTTTAGTTATAATAAAGTGCAGAAATGTTTACCATGATTAGACTGGCCTCTACAACATATTTTAATTAAAATATTAGGAAATATATTTAAATAGACATTTTTGATATACATAAATTGTATGAATGTGTGATTGGCATTGTGGCATAGTGAGAACAGCATTTACATAGAAACCAAACTATCATGGTTTTTAATCTTTGATTATTCACTAATTAATTCTGAAACTTTAGCAAGACCTCAGTTTCCCGACCAGTTAAAAAAACTTGGGCAAAATTATTTCTTATATCCCTGTTGCCCTATAACAGTGATGGAGAACCTATGACACACGTGTCAGAGGTGACACACAAACTCATTTTTCTGGTTGATTTTCCTTTGTTAAATGGCATTTAAATATATAAAATAAATATCAAAAATATAAGTCTTTGTTTTACTATGGTTGCAAATATCAAAATATTTCTATATGAGACAAGGCACCAGAATTAAGTTTAGGGTTTTCAAAATGCTGACATGCCGAGCTCAAAAGGTTCGTCATCACTGCCCTATAATTATGTGATATTTAAGTTTAGTTTTATTTTATAAATATCACCTCCTTCAAGAAAATCTTCTATAGTAACCTCTTGAATGTTTTCAATAATATTTTATGTAAATGACCTGGGCAAGGGGAAGAACAAAACTAAACAATTTTCAAAAAATCAGGGATATTGAAATCATACAAAACTGGTTTTAAATAATGATTGTCTGCTACTTTCTGGGTATGCTACATTAGAGTAATTATTTAATCTCCCTAATCCGGAATTTTATAATCTGTAAAATGGTTAATAACACGTACTTCATATAACTGTTTTGAAAATTAAATGAATTAAGCTTGTAAAGGGTGTTGGGTAGTATATATAGTATATCCCATTACAACAGTGGTTCTCAACCTGTGGGTCGCGACCTCTTTCGGGGTCAAACGACCCTTTCACAGGGGTTGCCTAAGACCATTGGAAAACATATACATAATTACATATTGTTTTTGTGATGAATCACTATGCTTTAATTATGTTCAATTTGTAACAATGAAACGGGGGGTCAGCACAACATGAGGCACTGTATTAAAGCGTCACGGCATCGGGAAGGTTGAGAACCACTGCATTACAATACAATACAGGGAGGCTTACATTAAAGTTAGTATTTATAAGTTCCTTTAGGGCAGAAATATGGTCTCCATTACTACCCCTCCACTTAGCATAGAGACTGTGATATATTGCTCAGTAAATGTTGAATTAACATAAATTTCGATACCCCTTTCTGCTACACCTCCCAACCAATGGAGCATCGATACACTGCAACCACTCTTTAGTGAATTCTGGATCATTTAAAACAATGACACATAGCAGGGAGAATGCACTAGAAATTGATTTCTTTATCATAGCACTAAAATATAAAAAGCATGAGAGGAATTTTTGAAGATTCTATTTTTTTAAGTCCAATTTTTTTATGATGAACTTGAACTTAAGAACTTAGTCTACTCAATTTACTTCTAATGATCGTCATGGCATAGTGAGTGGCTAGAAATTGGGTCATTTAAGAGTACTCAGTTTACTCAGTTTAGTTCTAATGATTGTCATGGCATAGTGAGTGGCTAGAAATTGCATCATTAAAATCAGAAAGGGGTCATGTGGGATAATTTCTAATCGATTTCTATATCATGAAATGAAATATATCTGTGTAAATATATCCATAGGAAGATATAAATAAAAATATAATTACATCCATATAAATACCAAATGTAGGTCATATACTACACTTAAAGCAGTGGCTGTTAAATAGTATATCAAATTTTTTCCATACTTTTGATGAGCAAATTGAAATTTATTCAGGAAAGTTTGCTGATGGAATACTTTGTGTGTGAAGAAATTAATAAACCTTACATTCAATACTTAATTGAGATTTAATTACTGGATTTATTAATCTCATGTAAGGTAATGAGGATATGTATTATTAAGTTACTGAAATAGCAACATTTCTTTCCTTATTGTTTTAAGAAAGTCAACTTATCCAAAATTACACAGTAGCTCCACCTCTACTAACAAGCAATAATTCAGTCATGTGGATGTTTGTCTTCCTAGTACAAATCTCTGAGTCATCAGACTTACTATTTAAAGTAATCCTGATGGATACAGGATTATCATTTTTATATGTTTTTAGGTCTAGAAAGATAATATCTGGAGATAAAGAAGTAGAATAAAGGTAATGTACACTCAGTATCCCATAGGCTTCAGAAAGCCCAAATGAATATTATTTTACAGAAAGGGAAGTCTGAGTCCACTGCAGTTTTTCTTTTGTTTCAAAACTCTTTTGAGTTATTGTCCGACTGGCATGGCTCGGTGGTTGAGCATTGACCTATGATCCTGAAGGTCACGGCTTGATTCCCAGTCAGGGCACATGCCTGGGTTGCCGGCTCAATCCCCAGTGTGGGGCATGCAGAAGTCAAGAAGATCAATTATTCTCTCTCATCATTGATGTTTCCATCTCTCTCTCCCTCTTCTTTCCTCTTTGAAATCAATAAAAATGTATTTTAGAAAACACAAATAAAAACTCTGATGAATTATTAAGGTGCCCCCGGCAATATCTTAAAGCATTTATAAAGCTTTGGGAGCTCAAAAATTCACTGATAGGTTAAATGGATGGCAGAAAGTCAGTCATTTGTCACTATTAATTCTTTGCTTGTGTTCACTAGAACAGTAAAGACATCCTACTACTAAACTGTCCCTCTTCCTTTGAAGCCTGTGAGTCATTGCCTAAAACTCAAAGGGTTAAAACTTCATAAAGGTGCTACTATTTGGACACATTTTTCTTAGCTTATTTTGGCCAATTTTCCAGCTCAAGTTTGAGTTTTACATTTACATTTGCATGTGCATGACAGTGCTTTAAAAACATAAAAATGTCACTGTGGGTTGTATTGGGCAACAAGTACATTAAGTGTAGAGCCTTATCAGTTCTTTCAGTTATTTACTTAGTGATTCTTTTTGCCTTCTTTCAGTGCTGATTTTTTATTAATAAAGTTATAAATGTCTCCAAGTCATTGACAGTATGTAAATGAAAGAGGATAGAATTTTACAAAACATTTTTTATCGCCTATATCTGCCTCATTTGACAAGAAGCTTAGTTAATTAAATGATAAATAAAAGGACCCCTGTGAACTGGTGAGCTAAACCCAAAAGCTGATGAATTGACATTGGACAATAAACTCAAAATAATAAATTGCCTCTTTATGAACTCTGGTAGCATTAACCTTTCAAGGCACATTTGTTGAGAACAGTTTGTCTTATGGTCGCCCAAGAGATGAAAATAAAGCCAATTGTTCTTGATTTCTCCATTCATCTTGGAGAAAGCTCACTCTGGTTGTATTGAATCTTCTGAAATATTTAGTTCTTGGGAAAACTTGTGTTACTGCAGTTTCTTTTAAATCCCTTTCTGATGGTCTCAGTTAAATGTCAATTAAGCATCTTAAATAGCACCTGCATGTCTTGATAAACCAAACTCAATAAGGGTTGCTGTGTAATAAGAAGCTCTGCATTTTTCCTCTGTGACAGTGTCATTGAAATCAGGAAGGAACAGATGAATGCAAGGGCGCATTGGGCAGTACTCAACCATAAAGAGTCTGAAATAGAGTAGCACTAAGCTTGTGATGTAAAGAGCAAATTAAAACTGTTATAAAATACAAATGGGAATAGAAGATGAGGAGAAATTGCCAAGAGATTTCATATGTCTGTTGTCCCCTATAAATTATATATATTTATATAGGACTCTGGTACTCAAAATAAAACAAAATCTCTTTCATAGCCTCAAATTGAAGGAGGGAAGTTTTAAGTAGTGCAAAGAAAGTCTCATGGGAAATAGTAGAGTAGAATATTTCTCTCTCCCTTTTTAAGATTTTTAGAAAAAAGTGAGAAACCCTGTCATAAAAAGGTAATTCTTGTCCTCAGTGAATTTTCTCATATTCTAATTAGCTTAATTGTGTTGCCAAAAGATGATGTTGTGATGGTCAGCCATTTCTAAAAGTACGAGGTTCCTGCAATTGAGAACTGAAAAGGGATGCTTCAGCAATCTGAAATCAGAAGAGTGAGTTTGTGTGCTGTGTTTACTCAGTCATCCAATCAAGGCAATTTCATGAACAATATGTGTCATATTCCATGATTATCCATAGATAAGTGTGAACATTTATGGTCAAACAATTGGCTGTGAGAACCAGCTATGACTACAGTGGGAGAGCTGCTATGCAGGAGACACCCTTATGGAGCAGAACTTGCTTCAGTGGGGCTTTGATGATCACTGAGTCTGCCCCTTGAGTGTGTTGCTTATGGATGTGAAGAGTTGTAATCTGATATGATCTGACATTGACCACTAGGTACACTGGCTCTTGGGTTTCCGGGGAGATTCAAAGTCAGCCCCTGCCTGGGGCCACCCAGCAGGAGCTACAGCGAGATCTGCAGATTCCTCCTCTTTGTATCGGGTTTGGAAGTGCCCGGACGAGGCCCAGCTGTGAAGCAAGACAGGCTGGTGCCGGGTCTTGAGCCTTTTATTGATAGGTTTGAGGCTTCCTGACCCAGCTGCAGCTTGTTTAAGAAATTCATATGCAAAATTTATATGAACTCACAGGCCATTCATATGCAAAAGCCTCTGCACACAGCTGGGGTGGGGTTATAAATTGGATGGAGCAGGGTCTTAGGGAATCACCAGGGGAGAGCAAAAAAAATATGGCTGCCAGTCAGCCCTGCACCTGGGGAGGTTCCAGCACAGGAACAATGATCTCTGCGAGCACCTCCATCTGGGAGAAAGCCACTCCCAAGTTCCTGCCCTGATGCCAGACAATCCAGTTCCTCCTCATATGTGTCTGCATCTCCCAGAGCCTTGCCCTGATGCTAGAGCTCAGAGGAAGCGGGAACTTGTAAGTTCAGTTTGTGGTGCTGGCCTTTTAAGAGGAACAGCTGGGTCTCCAGCAGCCTCCATGTCACTGAGCCCCAATCCATACTGGTTTTTACACCCCGTAGTTCTTATTGCCCATAGGAACTTCCTTTCCCAGCTCTGGGATCCAGGGCTGAGGATCTGGTCTGGGGCTGGGACCCCTTGCTCCTCCAGGCAGTCTCTGCAGAGAAGATCTCCCTCCCAATTCAAAAGCAGCCCACCTGGGTGCCGGACCTCTGTGCCTCTGCACCTCCTGCCAGTCTCAGTGTGCTTTCTTCTTTACTTCTCTAGTTGTAGGCCTTCCGTTCAGTCAGCTTTCCGCGGTTCTGAAAGATGGTTGTTCTGTATTTTAGTTGTAATTTTGATGTGGTTGTGGCAGGTGGCGAGTACAGGCTTTTGCCTATGCCACCATCTTGGTTCTCTGGAATATGTTTAGTTAGTTGCTGTAGGTGAGGTCTCCCTTTTGGCTATGGGAACAGGTCTGAGCTCAAACAAAGGATAACTATAGAAAAATGTATTTCTCTCTCTCCTTACCTCTGTGCAAATTTGTCAGGGTGTGTGTTTCCGTAAGTTCAAGATAGCCTACACTTTCTCTTTAAAAAAATGATTCGAGTATTCATTTTTTTTTATGGACACCATTGCAGCATCAACTAAATATACACTGAGACACACTCACTTTTTCCTTTTCCTAAACACCTTTTATGTAATGAGTATTTAAAAAACTATCATTTTTGTTTTAGTTATATGACTGTCAAATAATAAAAGTATTGAGAAAAAGAGCAGCAAACTTTGGGCAAATTCCAGCACTTCTTTGCCGTCTGTATTTTCTGTCATGTGTTACTAAAGACCTCTGTTGTTAATGAAAACAAATTTAAAAGCAAGGAACAGAAAGGTTAGACGTTTTCTAACACTGGGTATGACTTGGCAAGCAGAACACATAAAAGGCAGAGCAAAGTGCTAAGCCGTGTGCTATTTTAGGGCAGCACTAGCCACGAAACAATGTGCTGAGCTGTAAAAGATGGCAAGTATCGCCTGCATTTCCAAGATGCGTGATTTCCTTTCAAACCTCCCTCATTTTCTGGAAGTTAAGTGCCTTGAGCACTTAATATTGATGTTCTTTCTATGGAGTGCTTTTTATGTTTTTGAGAAATTCCACCTGATAACTCATTTATTACAGAATGCCTCTGAAGAAGGTAGTCATGGCGGCCCAGGGGTGCTAAATGTCTTGGCTAAGGACATACAGCTTGATGGTGGCAGAGACAAGACTGGAAGAGGGAAATGGAATAAGAAGAGGAAAATTAATTATGGACTTTGTTTGTAGGGTGTCAGAGATCTCCTGAAAATGCATTTTACAGAAATTTTAGGCCATTAATATGAAATTAACAAGTTTGTTTTCCAAAGTATGCACAACAGCATAGCTTAAACATACCTTAAATTTTTAATTAACGACTTACTTTTTAGTAATAATTTATGGATTTTTATATGTCAAACTTTAAATATATTTAACACGACATTAGAAATGCCTCTAAATTCTCTTTGAATAGATTGAGGTAATTCATAAATACCAGAAATTTATATTTTTACTTGTCACTAATTCATGTAAATTAGTGAATATACTTTTCCCAAGTTACTGCTCTTATAATTAAGCTTTTCAGTTGATGTGGAATGTATATCAGTATCCCATTTTCCCCTTTGTCAATTCCTAGAATAAAGTATTCTACTCTGCTCATTTATGTATTTCCTTAGAAGGAAAACACCATTAAAATAATCTTATGTTCTAATTTGAAGTAATCAGTAAAAGTGCCTAATATTCTTGCCTTTCTCAACTTTACAACTTACCAGCATTTAAGAATATTGACAATAAAATCAGGAGATATCCTAGCTAATTAATTCTTAAATTATCACCTTACTAAAACTATTTTTCGTATAAAAAAGGAGCAGGTACTAGACTTTGATTATAAGATTGCTCCTATTTAATTTTATATATAATGTGAAGGCTGTTGTCAGGTCTATATGGAATTGATAGACCAAAAGAGTCAAAACAGTATAGTTTTACAGTATAGTTTTGCTATTTCATTGCCGGATCTATGGGACTACTTATTTCACAAAAATAAATTCCTGAGTCTCTGTAGTAGCAATAGCAGTAAAGAAGCAGTTGCTAAATTCTTTCGTGAAAAACATATTTCCTCAGTGTAGAATTTCACTTGCTAAAGACAGAATTAGGGAAAGGGGATATATAGCTGATAAAAATAAATGCCCTATCTACACACACACACACACACACATACATACATACACATACTCAATGAGTAAGACCCATTATATTTCAATACAAATTCAGTCTTTCCTAGGTGTACACTGTCTTCTAAAATGCATGTAACAGAAACTGAGAAGTCAGCAAAAAAAAGCTATTGTGTTTTTGGTATTATTTATGCTTTCTCACTTTAAAGTTTCAAATACTACCAATTTATAATTATATAATAATTAGCTTCTCAAACACTTTAGTTACAGTAATACTTAAAATGTTACTGTAACACTCAGGTGTACAGACACAGCTGGAGCAGAACAGGAAACTCTGATGATTTATGTATTTGAGCCTTGCCTCCCTCCCATTACTGATGGCTAGTAATAGTGCAGAATGACATGCTGGAAACTACCTGTCAGAAGGAGGCCATCCATTTTTAGTACAAATAACTGGAATGTGAATGTGGCAAATAATATGTAAAGGGATCCTAAGTAAATACCTAAATTTATTTCACTACACTTACTTCTTTTAAAGCCAGTGAAGTCTTGAAACCCAAGATGCCACTGTTACTATAGTTAGCAGCAATTGAAAGTCCCAATTATAGCATATGAAACACAATCTTTCATTAGATGCTTCTGTTTTCTTAAATCTTCATTTCACAAAATTTAGATTAGGAAAGTCCTTTCCTCTTTTGTAAATAGACACAACTGTACAAACGGTGTGAGGTACCCCAAGTTGGCACTTTCTTCATTGCTGAAATTGGATAACACAACAGGTCTGAAGATTTTAAGACAGCACTAGCAAAATTAGAAACAGAGTAAGGGGAGCAAACCCCTCGTATTCCTGACCTTAGTTGGGTCAAGTAGAAGTGGTTAGTTGGCCATGGCTTCTTTAAATGATCGAGACTATTATATGTAAAACACCATTCCAACAGAGCTGTCATTCTTAACCCAAGGACCTATTGTTCTTGTAAGTGAAGAGTTGCAAAGTGATTATAAAATCGGCTTACATAAAATAAATAAGAGTTTATTGACTTTTATTTTGGAATTAGAGTTATGTCTATATATACAAATCATGTTTATAGACTAGTCAGCCGTGGGCAAACTACGGCCCGCGGGCCGGATCTGGCCCGTTTGAAATGAATAAAACAAAAAAAAAAAAAAAAAGACCGTACGCTTTCATGTAATGATGTTTACTTTGAATTTATATTAGTTCACACAAACACTCCATCCATGCTTTTGTTCCGGCCCTCCGGTCCAGTTTAAGAACCCATTGTGGCCCAAGAGTCAAAAAGTTTGCCCACCCCTGGACTAGGTTGACAACTTTTAATGAAGATACTTAAGATGATGGGCAGGCATGTAGTAGTTTTGATAATATGATGTGGTGATTATTTTAGTGCTCCTTTTATAAACTTTCCAACCTCTTAAATATACACTAGTAGTCATAATTCAAGCATCAACAAAACCTCATGACTTCCTTTATGCCTTGATTGGAAAAGAACTATTGAATAATGTATTTTGCCTTGGTTGCCAAAAAGAGCTTTACGCATTCTTTAAACATTATCAACCTAGTTCCGTTATCACACCTAAGTGTTATTATTTAACAACCATGCAGAAAATGGGAAGAGATTGGAGTCCCTTTTATGTACAAGCCTGGGTTTAAATAGAAGCAGTCTTTCTGGCATTAAAAGCTTCCAACTTTTGTTAGTCCGTTCAGCCGGATTGTCGCTCCTTAAATTCAGACTCAGGGACTTTTTTTTTTTTCCTTTTCCCTGAATAGTAATACTCAGAACATTCCAAGAGACCAGAACATGAAGCCGAAATAAGACAATGAGTGCATTATCGTCACCTAAAGTGCATTTTGAATTTTATTAGAAGAAACCGATTAAGATGTTCTTTTCAAGCAAAGGGCTTTGCGTGGCTTCAGCAAGTTACTTTCCAAGTGGGTCAGGGGTTGAGCCGGCACAAAGAGCAGGTCTTTCGTTTAGCATCTCGACTGCTTTAATGCAAATGCGACTGGGATTTCTTTTTTCTTCTTTAAGCTGATTCTCTTAAAAGCCATGCTTCCTGCCACTGTTCAATATAATTGCATCAATTCCGTTTTCCATTAGTACTCAGAACCTGCTGATATGCCTGCAGTTTTAAAACCTTTGTGTGACAATACAATTATGCATACTTTTTGCAGGGGTTCCTGATAATGCATATGTTCTATGCGGTTGTATTTTTTTTATTTTGATATCTAAAGGAGGTCAAGCAAAGATGTCTTTATGCCAGTATGCTAAACTTTGGTTATTCAATCAATTATATCAATTACAGTGGTATGAACACTTTTCCCTTACATTCAATGGGCTATATTTTGTTGAAGAAAAAGCACATGTTACTTTGCGGCAGAATAATGACATATTCTGACTTCAGGTGAAAGGAAGTGATGTCTTCTGTCCTTTCTCATTATATCTATAATAGCTATGTCGCTTCCATAATGTGTGTGTGTTTTTTCAACAGTTTGCCTTTATGGAATCTTATAATGATCTGCAATAGTTTACTTTATCTCATGTCTTTCTAATGTTCTGATATGTATTTGATAGTTTTCTATACATATAGTTTTATGTATAAATTTCAGCCATTACATTAAAAATCTCACATGTAAAATATATTTATCTAGCAGTTTATCAGCTTGCACTTGTTTCACTTACATCCCCTCTTTGGTTCTTCTTTTTTTAATTGAAGTGAGGAAAAAAGATGATCAAGCTTAGCCTGGAATTATTCATGAAATGGTGAAAGCTTCAGAGCTCAGTGCTGATGGAATGTGTAGCAGGAATTGATTTAAAGGTGGCCTGGAGTTAAGACGCATCGTCTATTTGTGCTTTGGAGATGAAATTCAGAGCCGTCGCTCTTAGGTGAAATTACCTTTAAAACAAATATCCTTTGGTTTCCAAATTTGAACACAAATATTGATAAGGCAGAACTCAAAACCTTTTCTAAAATCACTTCTGGGTAAAAATATCTTAGATTTTTAATAACTAAAGATAAACTTTCTGAGGTACATTGCTAGCATAGATCTTTTTCAAGGTATGTAGCATCTGAATTAAGCTCAGATTATATTCACCTTAAAGTGGAAACTGGAAAATCTGGTTAGAATTGATGGTTGGCAAATTATGGGTCAATATGAGACAAAGCATTTTGGCTTTTATAAAGAGTGTTGTCCATTTAATCTCTTATTCCTTGCTCTCCACTCATCCATCATACTTTGAGAAATTCCTTTAATACATTACTAAACTAAGAAAAAGTCCCCAAGAACTGCATTGAATTCATGAATATTTTAGAGTGCCCACCATGTAAATTGTTGTCTGCTACATCTATAAGTACAAGAAGTATGGTATGAGTCCTTTCCTTGGTGAGCACTTGTTCCAGTTCGCACAATAAGCTGACCATTTAAATACCTATTACACCAGGCACAACAGGATGTGTGCCATAAAAGAGGCGCAATCAATTCATAGAAGAGGCCAGCTTTGAAATAAAAACATTATTTTAAATTGGTTTAGAATATTGGCTTTAAACCTATCGTGGACATTAATCATTCTGCTGGCAGGAATTACATTTTAAAAAAAAAAAAGTCCTGGTTATAAACTGAATTGAGAGAGGGAATTCAATTGGAACGCCAAGGAAGAGATTATTGCACGTAACCAAGGTTCTCCAAGGCTCTGAGGCAAAGCACTTTTGCTGAGTTTGGCTTTGTTTTCCTTACTTAGCTCCAAATTCCCATCCGTGCCTCTTCACGATGAAGAATCCTTATGGCCGTCTGACTGAGCAGTTGACAAACAGCTTGACTCCAGTTGCCAGATTGTCTTCAAATGCCCATTAAAAAGCCCATTCTGCCTGTAGTCGTAGTGGGGATCAGGGCCTGTTTTTAGAGTCCTCTCCATTTCTTCCATATCTGAGTCTCTGTCTCTCTCATTCTCTCTCTCTCTCTCTCTCTTTCTCTCTCTCTCTCTCTATTAAAATTTTTAGACTTCCTAATGCCTGGAGAAGTCTGCCTTTGCAACATTACTTTGTTTTCTATCATCAGTTGATAGAAATACTCTATTTTGCACAATGCTTCTAGTTACTATATTCTGAACATGCATTGCTTGTCTCCATTTCTTCCATATCTGAGTCTCTGTCTCTCTCACTCTCTCTCTCTCTCTCTCTCTCTCACACACACTCACACACACACACACACACAGACACACACAATCATAGCCATTTTTGAAGGGTAGAGCAAAGTCATGAAGGAGCCTGTGTTAAATATCAGAGGCTCAAAATAATTAGGTCTTCAGAAGCATCTTTCATGCCCCTGAATAAATTCTGTACCAGAGGTCAGAGACACGTTTATCTGGGCTTCCATTCCCATCGGCAGTTTGCAACTGTTAGAAAACAAGAATTTCCACGTTACTCCTTTTATCAGTGAAAGAGAACTCTGTTCAGTCCATTGCGCTAACGTTTCTCAGGATAAGGCCTTTGCTAAACATTAAAATTTAGCTTCTCTCCTCAACAATCGAGATTGTCAATGCCAGAGAAATCACCGTTAGTGTAGGCAAAACACAGCTTGAACGCTGACAACCCTGTAAGAGTGAACAGATACCCTTCGCTTCTGTGTGCAATGATACGACCCATTTCAAAGTCATGGCCTAGAAAATTATGTTCTATTTTCAATTTCCTTTATATTTTGAAATGTATGATATCTGAGTGAGATTCTTGACAACCTAAGCTAGGTCGTGATTTAGGTTAGGTCATCAGGCCTAGCATCAAGCCAGGCACTAATATCATTAAATAAAGTTTTGTGCGATGGATGTTCGCTCATGGACAATTTCATTTGTGTGTACTTTGTGTCTAGTTGTTGATAACAGACTCTTTAGAAGGTGAAGAGGTTATATGCTAGTATTGTGGTGATAGATACAGTAGGGACAGTGGGACTAGATATAAGATAGGGAAGATTGCTTCTCACTCAGAAAAAATAGGTCACCTGTGGCAATGGGAACAAGTTCTGGTCTTTTTTTTGTATAACATAGTTTTTGGGGGTTTTTCCAGCCTGGTTAATGATACACAGCAGATACTTACTAAATACTTGAAAATAAAAGAACGAATAAATTATATCTGCATATTGGAGGGGAGCAGGAATAGGAGAGAAAGCACAAAAATAGTGAATCAATTCCTCTTTAGCTCTATGTTCCAGGATTATAAAGTGCCCATAATTCAGAGACTCCTTTCTTAATATGCCTTTAACTTTCTTGTTAGCAAATGATTTTGGTTTAGGCCCCTGTCCTTCCTACTATCCTTCTATTATTATCATGTAGACAGGAAAGGCACGGGCCTAATGGCTTTCATTAGCTTGTGAAACATCTTCTTGTTAGCAAATGATTTTGGTTTAGGTCCCTGTCCTTCCTACTATCCTTTATTATTATCATGCAGACAGGAAAGGCGCGGGCCTAATGGCTTTTATTAGCTTATGAAACATAGCTGCATACTTATAATAGAAGAATTTCTGGAGAAGAACACTATATATCTGGGTTATGTGGTGGAAATAAACTAAGCAATATTATAGGGAGATAAATAATAAACAGAAGGCAAATTGAGTATTTTGGGCCTTCAAAAATGTCAGTATTGGCGGATAGTCATATTTTGTGAATAATATAATAGCATGAATTAACAACTTTACTTGGCCATTATCAAGAGCTTTATGGTTTATGTTTCAGTGTACCAATATAATTATTTTTAATTAGAGGAATGTAAAAGTTTAGTCCTTATAATGTGGAATATACCTAATACATATGGGCAAATTCAGAAAAAAACATATTTTGCTCATTGGATGCAGTTTTGGTAGAAGAAGATAATCAGACAGCTATCTTATTAAGTGAAACAGCAAATAATGTTCTAGGGCACTGTGTGTTTTTAGAATTTCAGTCACATAAAGCTAAGATATCATTGTTTCCAGCTTCCACCTGTAACTTTATTGATCGAGCTTTAATAGAAAGAGTTATGTATTGCCTTTGAAAGAAATTATTAGATTTAGCACGCTGCTATTATTTAGGACTTGCCTGCAAGTCTTGCAAAGTATATAGACAAAGTGAAGTAAGTGAGGAAACAACTAGA
>NW_006300375.1:4426510-4427187 GCF_000327345.1 Myotis davidii
TTCTATTTTCAATTTCCTTTATATTTTGAAATGTATGATATCTGAGTGGGACTCTTAACAACCTAAGCTAGGTCGTGATTTAGGTTAGGTCATCAGGCCTATCATTAAATAAAGTTTTGTGCGATGGATGTTCGCTCATGGACAATTTCATTTGTGTGTACTTTGTGTCTAGTTGTTGATAACAGACTCTTTAGAAGGTGAAGAGGTTATATGCTAGTATTGTGGTGATAGATACAGTAGGGACAGTGGGACTAGATATAAGATAGGGAAGATTGCTTCTCACTCAGAAAAAATAGGTCACCTGTGGCAATGGGAACAAGTTCTGGTCTTTTTTTTGTATAACATAGTTTTTGGGGGTTTTTCCAGCCTGGTTAATGATACACAGCAGATACTTACTAAATACTTGAAAATAAAAGAACGAATAAATTATATCTGCATATTGGAGGGGAGCAGGAATAGGAGAGAAAGCACAAAAATAGTGAATCAATTCCTCTTTAGCTCTATGTTCCAGGATTATAAAGTGCCCATAATTCAGAGACTCCTTTCTTAATATGCCTTTAACCTTCTTGTTAGCAAATGATTTTGGTTTAGGTCCCTGTCCTTCCTACTATCCTTTATTATTATCATGCAGACAGGAAAGGCGCGGGCCTAATGGCTTTTATTAGCTTATGAAAATT
>NW_006300375.1:4427804-4437107 GCF_000327345.1 Myotis davidii
GTTTTTAGAATTTGAGTCACATAAAGTTAAGATATCATTGTTTCCAGCTTCCACCTGTAACTTTATTGATCGAGCTTTAATAGAAAGAGTTATGTATTGCCTTTGAAAGAAATTATTAGATTTAGCACACTGCTATTATTTAGGACTTGCCTGCAAGTCTTGCAAAGTATATAGACAAAGTGAAGTAAATGAGGGACCAACTAGTAAGGATTAAATGCTTAACATATTTTCAGGAGTAAAATACCAATCTATCTGGCTTAGTGGACGTGCATTTGGCATGTGCCTCAGAATGCAAATTTCACAACTGTACTTC
Source organism: Myotis davidii (assembly GCF_000327345.1). Classification (NCBI taxonomy): domain Eukaryota; kingdom Metazoa; phylum Chordata; class Mammalia; order Chiroptera; family Vespertilionidae; genus Myotis; species Myotis davidii. The sequence continues at coordinate 4,428,118 of NW_006300375.1, forward strand.
CCTGAATGGTGCAAGAAAGGGCTGTGTTGAATGAGATTACTTTTGTAAAATACTAAAATAGCCATATTAGTAAATTGTAGAGTCATGAGTCAAAAGTAGTTTTTACTTTTCATGGATTATTTTGCTTAACATTTATTTGTTTTAGAGTATTGTTAAAACCAAAGTCACCATTGAATTCTATCTTGACAATTAGGAAAAAAAGCTTAACTTTTTTCTAATAGTTAGGTTCTTGATTCATTTTTGGAGTTTATCCACCAAAATGAAGTGTGGTAATTTCTCATACCACCCTTTTCAGCTGGGCAACACTGATTCATTTCCCCCATGCCAGAACTACTTAGTGCAATGTACAAATGAGGTGTTGTAGTGCAAATTTCCCAAGATATCGTTAAGCCAATCAGGCAATACATCCAACATCTATTCTAGGGAACACACACAGGCACAAATTATACATTTGCCGTACTTCATTCCTGTCACTGTGTTGTCTCAGGAGTAAAGAGGAAACGGGTGATGGAGCATTTATAGAACAGTGCAATAAACTAGTCTTGAAAGAACTATATTTTAGAAATTCATTTGTTTAATTAAATGTAATGGACAGTTTACAGGACGATAGTGAGTAGGCTCTCCTAACTATTTCCCTGATTTAAAACAAAATAGAAATAATTAATTTTGTTTTGCACAACCTGTACTCTCTAAGGCAAGTGCATCAGCCTAGGTCAGGCCAGGAGCAGATTGCCTGGGAGTAAAATCTTGCTCCACCACCTATGAGCTTTGTAACTCGTGGTAATTTCCTTAACTTTCTAAATTTTATTTACTAGGCTATAAAATAAGGTGAAATCAGTTCCTATCTGATAATATTATCTATACTAATAAAAGGGTAACATGCTAATTAGACCGGACGTCTTCTGGACGTCCTTCCGGACAAAGCCACGGATGGCAGCTGCTGCTGCGAGGGCCGGGCTGAGGCTCAGGCAGCAGAGGTGGCCGGCAGTGGCTTCAGCAGCAGCATGATGGGGGCATCGCCTTCCCCTGATCAGCCCGGTCGCCTCCGCAGAGGGAGACCAGAGGCAGCAGCAGTGAGGGGGTGATGAGGGTGGTGCCTTCCCATGATCGGGGAGCGGGCCTAAGCCATCAGTAGGACATCCCTGAGTGCTCCCAGACTGTGAGAAGGGGCAGGCCGGGCTGAGAGACACCCCCCCTCCACTCCCCAGTGCACGAATTTTCATGTACCGGACCTCTAGTTATGAATATAAAATGAGGTGACATATGTAAAACACTTAGCAAGACATGACACCCATTAACAATACACTAGATGTTAGGCATTACTATTATAGTTGTGTATAAAGTGAGGGAATTAAAAAGATATATTCTATGCCCTTTATAAATGTATTGTTTAGTTATATTAAGAGACTTTATTCTAGACGTGGTGAAACACACGGGTCACAGGTGTAGAAAAAGATACGCTCAGCTCCCATAATATGTAAAAACTAATTATCTGGTAACATTTAAGTGGCAAGATATTTCAGTTGATGATGCATATTTCTCATTTTCTTCAAAAGTCAGAGGATCTAGGAAGGACATATGGGGGTTATGCAAGGCTATCCCATTCTACCCTGGTTTCCTGTGTTACCTTTCTGAATCTCACCAACATGGAAGTTTCTACTCCTGGTCTAGAGGGGGGCACAATGACAAATAAAAAAAATTCTAGGTAAAGAAATAGGTCTTATAAGAATGCTGTCTCCTTACTGATATTGGGGCATAAAAGAGAAATATAGATCTCTTTCTTTCAAGGAAAATATAGTTAGAAAAGAGAAAGTAAAAATCATAAAACAAGGTTTGTATACACAGCATGATATATATATGTGTGTGTATATATATATATATATATATGTATATATATCTCATGTTCATCATACCCAAATTGAACAAAACATTTACTTTCATCAATAGCACATTTTTCATAAATATGAAAGTACATGTGCATACACTGAGGTTTGCATGAAGGCACAAATCACCTATAAAATAATTTGCTCTGTTGACACCTTTTGGGTTAGAATTTATCAAGCCACTAGTTACTCTAATAATCAGATCTATTTTTTTCTTTTTGTGTATATTTTTATTGATTTCAAAGAGAGGAAGGAAGAGGGAGAGAGAAATAGAAACATCAGTGATGAGAGAGAATAACTGATTGGCTGCCCCCTGCATACCCCACACTGGGAATTGAGCCTGTAACCTGGGCACGTGCCCTGACTGCGAATTAAACCATGGCCTTCTGGATCATAGGTTAACCACTGAGCAACGCCAGCTGGGCTACCTTTGAGCATTCTTTACTATCTGTGTGCCCTGTCATTTTCCTCTCATTTTTACTTATTCTTCAAATTTCTTCTCTGGTGTTTTGGAAGGGAGGCCTGCATTGATCTGGGCATGTAGGCAAGTCTGGAGACTGTGGTTTATAGCTAAGCTAAGCAGCCTCTTTACTCCTAAACATTTGCTATAGTTTCCCCCACCCCCAGCCCCTTCAAAAGGCATTATCTGTCTCTGGAGTGATATGCTATCTCGCAAGGAACAAAAGAAAAGAATGTTGACTTTTTAATGGCTGTTTTGTTTTTTATATTTTAATATTTCTATTCACTACATTTAATACTTCTATTCACTGTCCCACAACCCCATGTACTGATCCCCACAATCCAGGACACAAAAATGAATAATTGTGTCTGGCTCTAGTTCTTTTTAGATCTCTATTTTTCTAGTAATTGCTAAAAGGGAGATAAAAGGAAGAAGTGACTAGAATGACTACCTTTTAGAATGTGGATTAGTCAGGCCTTGTGAGCTGCTGGACAGTTCCACAGCACCACGCCGCCCTGAGGGGTCAGTGCACTCCTGAGCCTGTCTCACCCCGGTCTCCCTCTGAGGGTGCGCTCCTCAAGCCCTGCCACCCTGCCGCCCAGTCTCATCAGGTTTCCTTTATTGGGAACTTGGTTCAAGAAGAAACAGGATCCAAAAAATTGGCACAGAAGGAAGAGAAACTAAAATGTAGGCGAGAGGGTCACAGGATGCCAAGACCAAACAAGGGCCCCACAGACAACCTTGGGACAGCCACTTCTGAAGAACAACCATGAGGATTGATGGAGGGTCATTAGAGATCCTGTCCAACTATTAGAGCGATGAGGGTAGTCTAACTGAGGTTCTAGCTCACTATTAAGCTGGTCTAGGTGGCTAGTAAGATGACCTTTTTGTTTCCATGAGGATTGATGGGGGGTCATTAGAGATCCTGTCCAACTGTTAGAGCGATGAGGATAGTAGTCTAACTGAGGTTCTAGCTCACTATTAGGCTGATCTAGGTGGCTAGTAAGATGACCTTTTTGTTTCCCTTTCAATACTGTCTTTCTTTTTAAAAATATAGACTCTTTACAAAAGGTAACCTGAGGTCCATCTGTTCTTGATGGTAGGTATATGACCAAAGCCTACTTAAATAACAGTGTTTGAGGACAGTGAAATGAGGGAGATCTCCCATAGTTCAGTGACTGGAGGAAAGCCAACTCTAGTTTTTACAGCTACCTTGATTTGATGCAAATGATGACACCAATGGGTACCATAAAATAATCACTTCAGGATTCTGATTTTATTAAGGTTTGAAGCATTTTGGTGCTTCCCACAACTGCATTATTATGAATTTTAGAAAATGCAGGACTTTTTAAAATACAACGAGCTACTATTTAAGCAAGTCAAAGATGAAAGCAATTTAAACATACTGTAGTGTGAATAATGTTGTGATTATGCTAAAAATACTGTGGGATACCAACTATAATCTAGACAAATTAAACTAAAAACAAATCTTATAGTCATAGAACTGTACTCTCTGTATTCTCTTTATTTCGTATCAATTAAGAGGTTATGAAAAAACATTAATTTACTGTCTATAAGCTTCATTCATATTCTAAAACCACATGCCTAAAGATCAATCAATATTAAGGGTGGGTTGTAGAAGAAAACCTTTAAATTGAGAACAATTGACATAATTTCTGTAGGTTAAACTTCATCCTAGCCCTAAATTGAATCATTACCTTAATTTTTCTGGATCACAAAGATATTTTAGAAAATAAGACAGCTATTTGGATGTTTAACAAGATACTCTTTGAAGCATCCTCCAGCATTGTTTCTACCTATATAATTAGGTGATTGTATATATGACTGAGACCCTTTTATGTTTAAACTTAATAATCTCTATAATTTTTAATCATTCTGTGCTAATGTCTAGTTTGATATATATGTTAGGAATTAGAATTTCTACAGATTTTTACTTTATGAAAGTTTGCCACTTTGTTAAGCATGGTCAAGAAATATATTTTAAAAATGAAAAGACTGCTGTATCTGAACATTGGGTGCAGGGAACACCGCCTGGCATTGTCAGTTTACCATCGGGGAAACTAACGAGGCTGTAAAGAAATACTGTCTGTTTTATTAGAATTTTTTTAACCAGTGAAACAGCTGGAAAAACAGTCGGCTGGCTTCCATTTTCCATTGCTTTCAGCCCTTTAAATTCAGATTTCCTCTTGTTCATGACCACATGCTCACCACACACAGACTCCTTGGTTTGTTACTGTAAGCCACATAGCGATTAAACACCAGTACTAAAGACTAGTTTAGGAAAAGTTTTAACTAAAATAAATGGTACTTTCAAAGAGAATGTGTATTTAAGGAGTGTGTGTGTGTGTGTGTGTGTGTGTGTGTGTTGAGATAAACCAATAAGGAGGACATCAGGTTATAATGGTTGATTTGGATGGGGTAGTGACTGAGACATGTTTTATATTGCAGTCTTATTTCCAACAGTCTAATTATAATAAAATGCTAAGGGGTATTCTGGTGGCCAGAAAGACTATGGATCACTTTTCTATGTTTAGAATCAGAATTTTATTGCTGAAAGAAAAATTTGGCATCATTTAATTTTGCGCTTTTATATTGTAGCTGAGGCCCAAAGACATTAAGTGGCTTGGCCACTAGGCGTAATGACTGGAGCTTGGATATACTTATTACTTGTCCACAGCATCTGCATACATATCATCATCTTTCTTCCCTAGCTATCCAGTCAGTGGATATATGGAGAAATTGGAGGCGCAGTGTGAAGGGTGTAAGAGATAGGATAAAAGTGAATCCAGTTAGCCTTTTAAAGACATGAGCATAAAAAGTAAATTGAGGCCTATGAATTGGGGAGAATTGGGGACCAAAAAACAACAATTAGTAAAAAAAATTTTTTAAATTGAAAATATATTTTATTTATTTCAGAGAGTAAGAAAGTGGGAGAGAGAGATAGAAACATCAATGATGAGAGAGAACCATTGATCGCTGCCTCCTGCAAGCCGCACACTGGAGACCAAACCATGACCTCCTGGTTCATAGGTCGACACTCAACCACTGAGCCACACTAGCCCAGCACAATAGTAGATTTTTGAAAACACCACTACATTTAGCATCTATAAATAGAATAAAATAAAGCATTTATAATCATCTGCTTCCAAAAACTCCGTAAGTGGTACAGAGAGGGACAAAATCCCTGTATGTTGGAAGCATGCTCTTTAAGAAAATATATGAATTTTGTTTTAAAGAAAAAAAAATCTGTTGCTAGAAACATGCATCCATGACTTCTACATTTTCAAAAAATTCCCATGATTATTGTGGGGGAAAAGTTATAGATGGTTAAATTCTAATAAGCATTCAACTTAAATGACAATGTGAAATAACTGTACAACAATGAAGAACAATTTGTATTCTGCTTTAGAGAGGCACAAGGAGTGTATCTTTAAATTGTACGCATGCAAGTTGAATTCACTGTGTTTTGATATATTCTTTATTAATAGAGGCCACCATATTTAAATAAGACAATATGCAACTGCCATAATTAAAATTATAATAGGCAATATTTAGTAACTAGTCTGAGGTGTTTGTATTGTCTATCAAGAGAAGAATTAGCTTGTCATACTACAAACTATATTTCATAACAATGTCAAAAATAGGCTATCTTTGGGAAGTATGGTTGGTTTTCTTAGCAATTATGTGTGACAAAGGTTAAAACTCAACCAAATTGCCAAAACCGGTTTGGCTCAGTGGAGGGAGCGTCGGCCTGCGGACTGAAGGGTCCCGGGTTCGGTTCCGGTCGGGGGCATGTACCTTGGTTGTGGTCACATCCCCAGTGGGGGGTGTGCGGGAGGCAGCTGATGGATGTTTCTCTCTCATCGATGTTTCTGACTCTCTGTCTCTCTCCCTTCCTCTCTGTAAAGAAAAAAATCAATAAAATATATTTTAAAAAAAAAACTCAACCAAATTATAGCAATCATATTCAAAGTAGATAAATCTCAGTTACTTTTCAGTTACGATACGTTGAAATCCCTATAACTTTTTAAGGTTTTATTTACATTTTTGAAATATTTGTCTGTTTTACATTGGATGCAGGGAACAATTTAAGTTAATGGCTGAAAGACAGTTTCATTTTTGGATGGGTGGTCTTTCTCCCCCCAGGAATTGATAAGTCTTGGAAATGTCTTTAATGTAGTTCCCTGAATTATTCATGTGATCTCAGTGCAATGTCTATATAAACACTGGGTGAAAATGAACACAAAATACACAGTGATGCACATCAACATACCCCTCCTCTAAGCCTTTCAAGACATTTTCTTATTTAAAAAATTCTGATTGACAACCTACTACATTTAAGACACTAGCTCCTGTTTTGAGAAAAACATCAGTAACTGATGGATTTCTTGCTTTCCAATAATTTACAATCACATTAAAGAGATGAAGAGAATAATAACTATATAACAAATGATACTGTTAATGATTACTATTAATTACTGTTAAAGGTTAAAGAGATAGGGAGAAAAATGAAAGTGGAAGTGTAAAATCTGAGTTTAACTTGAAGAAAAAGTATGGGTTACGACTATACAGCCTACAAAGAAGGTAGAGAGTGTATCTGTAAAAAAGCAATGATAGAGACAGCTATTTCCCAAATTCTTCTGTTTGAGTCTAAGACAGCTAACAGATGAATTTCAGCAATGTTGATTACAGGGATTAGGATGAAATGGAATTTGAAAAACTAACCTGCTGCTAGCATGTTGTTTAAAAGATGAGGCAAGTTGCCATGGTAAGGCAGTTGGTTGGAGTTCAAGGTACAACATTAAGAGCAAGGGAGCCATCTGTAAATGAGCTAAGCATCGTAAAATGCTAAGTGTGTTCAAAATATCTGTGGACCATCCAAGCCCTGTCTCACATGGGACAGAAGCATGCATACCACTTTGAAACAAGAGGTAAAACAGAGAAAAGCACACGGGAGTTAATCATGGAATTTCTGGGAAACTTTTCATTATGTCAGGCCCAGGGCCTAAAGCAAGATTCATTAAAGTTTGTTAGTGTGGGGAGGCCTCTGGTAACATACAGGTTATATGTACATATGCTTCTCAAAGACACCCTAAAATGCAATGCCACAAACAAAGGTCATAAAAATAACAGCGTTGTACCTATAAAATGAGTCCATTTGATGCCTGGGATGTTTGACTGTTGTGCTGAGTTTTGGAGAAAGCGAAAATATGCTAATAATATCATATGGTCTAGGACAGTGTTTTAAAAAATAAACAAAACAATCCTTGCCAGAATCAAACTTTCTCGGCAGAGATGTTTCTCTGACACTGAGCTCTTGGTTCTCCTTTGGTGTTTTTGGAACTCCAGGAACTGTGTAGCCCAGGATGTGCCGAGCTAGCTGGGCAACGTTCAGTCACCACTGAGCATGTGTATGTTAGCCAGGTTTTAAAAACCAGAAAGTATATATAATAAAATAACTCAGCCAAGCCTCAAGTGAAAAGCAGCTTTGGTCATTTTTGAGCCTTCAGATTTGCTTGTTAAGACGTGGTTTCCAGAGTTTATTTTACCAAGTACCCTTTTAAGATTTTATTTTCTGTGCTTACTTTCATTTTTCTTCATATGCTTTTAACCTTGTCATTAAGCTTTTTATTGAGCTTTATGTTCTGCGTTGAAAGAATACTGCCAGTGAAGGGAAAGATACCTTTGGACCCTTAAAAGACCTTCAGCTTCCTTTAGGAAACATTTTCTGTATCAACCACTGAAGAGGTCAAAATAAAAATAAGCATTCTTTTTCCTTGCCTTTGATTGAGCCATGGTAAAATTTTATACAAAAGTGACAGCAACAAATGATAGAGATTTATGTACTGAAAGTGTGATAGATAAATTCAACAAGCGCCCAGGTTGTCAGACAGACTTTTCAGCCACAATGTCAGTACCTTCAATATGATGGACTTCTGAAAATAAATGGTTTTTCTTAACACACATCTAATCTGATTCACCTCATCACATTTTAATTAGTTTTCCCAATTATGAGAATAATTGATTACATATATGAAAAACTGAATAATATGGCCGCTAAATTTTCTTTAAAATGACAGAGGTATAACTTGAAGCGTTTTTTTTGCCTACTCCTAACTCCATTTGCTTGACTTGACTAAATTAGTTATTAAAACCTAGAGGCCCGATGGGTAGGGTCCCTAAGCTTGGCCTGCAATCAGGGTCGATCTGTGGGATGACTGGCGGGGTGATGGGGGGGGCCCACTGGCACCCACATTGGCTGACCTTGGGCCTGCGGGCTGGGGGTAGTTTCTGCATTGAGCGTCTGCCCCTGGTGGTCAGTGCACGTCATAGTGACTGGTCGTTCCACCTTTTGGTCGATTTTCATATTAGGCTTTTATTATATACTAGTAGCTCAGTGCACAAAAATTTGTGCACTCGGGGTTGGGGGGGGGTAGTGTCCCTCAATTATTAAACATTTATTGGCACAATACTGACCACATTGGTGGTGGTGGTCTTGTCAGAATGTGTTATATTATGCAGATGAAAATCTATTTAAACAGATTTGATGTAGATATTTTCAAAGATGGAAGAATTGTCCCTGTCAACTATTTTAGTTGATTCATATCTTCACTAATTGTAATTGC
>NW_006300375.1:4437315-4449301 GCF_000327345.1 Myotis davidii
TATGTGTGTTGTGGAAATCTGCTGGGCAAGTCAAAACCATAGAAGAGCTGCCCCCTATCTCTTGAATCTTCCAGAGATATCCCCCACTTTTTTATCCTATCACTACTGGAGAGTCAGTATTTGCAGCCAGCCAGCCAGTGACTCTCTCAGTGTCTATTTCTGACTTCTTTCCCTGTCTGTCTTCCAACCCCTAATCATATTTCCACCTGGATGCATCATTTTTACTCCCAATATGCTGTATAAAGAAGGAGTCAGGATGCTGTCTTCCCATGAATAGTACTCAGTAACAAACCAGTTGCATTTTAGTTCAAATCCTTTCCACCCTTCAAATCCCTTCCCTTTTTGCATTTCTGTTTCCCTTTTTGTTTGTTGGATTGTTTCCCCTCCCAGCATTGCACCTACATATGCAAATTAACCGCCATCTTTGTTGGCAGTTAATTTGCATATCTCCCTGATTAGCCCAGTGGAAGCGTAGTGAAGGTACAGTCAATCACCATATTTTTCTATTATTAGATAGGAGGATTGTCATCAATGAAAAATATTTATATTGTTTTGAATATTATTTAGGAGGGTGCTACAAATAAATTCCTTTTTCTTTAAAAAAAAACAGAAAGTATACATAATAAAATATATATATAATAAATTTCAGAGAGGAAGGGGGAGGGAAATTAGAGATATATCAATAATGAGAGAGAATCATTGGTTGGCTGCCTCCTGAATGCCCTCAACCAGAAATTAAACCGTGACCTCCTGGTTCATAGGTTGATGCTCAACCACTGAGCCACACCAGCTGGGTTACACTAAGCTATGTTAAACATATGAATATTGCTTTAGAGAGATGAATATATTTGAAGTCTATTTAAGATTTTTCCTAGGATAAGCAATTGGTAGTAGATACCTAATCTCATTTACTCTTCATGTTTAGGGTAGTCAATACTTTCAATAACAAGTATTGACATATAACAAATCTATGCTATAATTAACTCTAAGAAATGTAAAACCTAAAATGAGCATCTCAATAAATGGTTTGACAGATAAGGTAATAGTCATTAATCTTTGCCTTGAGACTACTGTACTGTTTAATACTGTAATTTGTTAGACATTCTACCAAGATTCATCCATGTAATCTTGGTTTAGGGAGTAGAATCCTCAATTTAATCTTTTTGCTTTATTCTAAATTCAATAAGTTTATGGAATATAGAACGATAGTGAGTAACATTAAAAAACTGTTATGACATGGCTAGCATGGCTCAGTTAGTGATTTTACACATACATACACACATATAAAGATCTTAGAGGTTGTTTGTAAAGTATATGTTTGTCTAGCCACTATGCTGTATACCTAAAACTGATACAAAGTAATATTGAAAGTAAACCATAATTGAAAGGTAAAATTAAAACAAGTCTTAAGACTCAACCAAATTGACATATGTTGCTAAATAATATATATGTAAAAAAAAACTTAGTGGTCAATATTGAAATAAGAGAAAAATTGATCTGTATTTGTTATCTCGGAATATTCTAATTCCTTTTTATTCTTATTATAATAAAATATTGACTTAGTGAGATTTTTAAATATTTGTGTTAATTCAACCATATTATTCAGCACTGAGGGCTAGACTAAACGCTGGTGACGTTTTAGCACATCTGGTTTAATAAATTTTAGAATATTACATTTAACTAATTCCTAGAATGCTGAATCCTTGCTCACTCACCAAAAACTTCTCATATTCACTTGCCATTGGAGAGCTTGAAGATGTAAGTGATCCTTAAGTTTAATTTCTGACTGAACACACACACTCAGCTGAGCCTTTTTTTTATCTATGAATGGACATATGACTACATGCTGTTTATGCAGTATAAGTTTATTGCACAAGTGCCAACTGAGAAGCACTTTAATGGATGTTATAAATACAATAAACTCACAAAAGTAAAAAAAATAGATTAGATATGTGTAAAGCTATGATGAATTAATTTGCTGATTGGTGTAAGATAGCATCTTCAACAGGAGATGCATTCACTAGTGATTACTTATCCCTCTATACGAATTAGTTTGAATAGATGATGTGAGTTTGCTCTAGACTCCCTGGAGTCTTTCCAAAAATACAGCTGCTCTAACGTCTCAAGGGGACAACTGAAACTAAAAAATCAATATGTCACCAGCAGGCTTGTTGTCATAAATGCTTAGTGCAGCAGGTTTGTATAAACTGACGGCCCTCTAGGCAGTGACAACACAGTTAGATGAAAGGACTCACAAGCACAATCACTGGGGCAAGGCATGCACATATATAAATGCAGCATCTCAGAGGAGAGGAGGCCAGAGTTCATAGGCACCTTAGCTGGGACATAGTACCGATAACAGATTTTATTTATTTTTTTATTTTATTTCATTTTTAACTTTATTTTTATTGTTGACACTATTGCAGACAGCCCTGTTTCCCCACCTTTGCCCACCTCCACTCAGCCCTCACCCCTCTTCCCTCTGGCCATCACCACACCGTTAACAGATATTAAACTTAACAAATTTACATGTCTGTAACAATCTTTGAGTTGACAAACTTTGTTGGGTTTTGTTTGTTTGTTTGTTTTTTTAAACCTTTATTGTACAGATTATTACATTTGTTCCTCTTTTTTTCCCCCCATAACTCTGAGTTGACAAACTTTGAATTGACTCATGTATTTAAAACTCATCAAAGAGTTGCTAAAGTTTATACTTTAAGCAATTTTACTTTTGATATGAATTCACTAATGTACAGGTTTTTTATTTTTAAAAATATTTTTATTGATTTCAGAGAGGAAGGGAGAGGGAGAGAGATAGAAACATCAATGATGAGAGAATCAATGATCGGCCGCCTCCTGCATCCCCCACACTGAGGATGGAGACCGCAACTGAGGCATGTGCCCTGTCGGGGAATTGAACAGTGATCTCTCAATTCATAGGTCAACTTTCAACCGTTGAACCACACTGGCCGGGCATGTACAGGCTTTTTAAAAAGGCAGAGATTATCTTTTACACAATTGATCGAAGAGGGGAAAATGAAAAAAAAGTACTTGTTTTCCAAATGTCTGAAAACATAAAAATTATGTTTCAGACATCAGGTGATATTCTGCTTCGGAAATAATAGATAAGAGAAAATCCTGAGTTGCAAAATGTTAAATGAGTCGACGGATTTAATTATGAGGATCGTTTTCCTTGCCTCATTCTAAAGATAAATATTATCACAAAGCTGTAATCTTGTGAAAGCCTGCAAGTGAAATGCTTTTATAAAAAGAGAGACTTCAGCTCAACAGTACAATATTTGACTTATGCCTTGTGGGAACCAAAGATTTTCTTAGGCTTTTTTTTTTTTTTTAAAGGGAATCTCAGCTGTGTATTTTTTAATTCACACACAGGCCTTAATGTTTATTATTCTCCATTTCTTTACACAGTTTTCCGATACGGTCAACGTATTATAACAACTCGGTTTGTGATGTGTCATCACAATCTTGTGACCTTTACGCAGAAATTTATGGTGTACATCAAAGCAGTAATAAACACATAAAGAAATCCTTCTACAGGGAAACACAGAACCTTCCATATTCCTGCTAAACACGTGGTTACAGTTTACATCTTGGTCACCTTGCCCCAGCTTCCATGAAAAACAGTGCCACTGTTTGAGAGTGGACTGCTTATGTTCTCGCGTCAGCCTTCCCTCAAGGCTGCAGTTTCTCTCTGCCTGGCCTGACTGGGTAGATGGCTGCAGAATATTTACTGCTCATCTTCATGCAAAATTCTGTAAAACACAGGTTTCATTCACTTCTTTACGATATGAACCAATCTCAGTTTTCTTGCCTATAAAATATAGAAATCCAAATGGATCATATATTTAAAATAGTTCTCATCTTTTAAGAGAAATCAGTGTACTGAGCATATGTATAAATGTAAAAGTAGGGCTAAGTTTATTTTACTTATAAATTTTTGTGACTATAGAATAAAAATAAGCTTACTGATGGATTAGAATTAAAATTCATAACTAACAATAAAATTTAAATGAAGAGTGCTACGTTAACATAAAAAAATATTTTTTTACTGAAATGAAATGTCTGCTTGCAAAATGGCCACGACACTGACTTTAACCCTAGAGATGATGGTACAACCCATTGCAGTACCTTAGTGCCTCACACTTAGTATTGCCTCTAAAGCACATTTCTTGTAGGAAATAATGACTACCAAGTGAAATTAATGATTATTGCAAATTATGGTTAATTGATTATATGAGTTAATATTATTGACATCCTGGGTCTTTTTCTCAAGATGTGCTTTGATTCTATGAAGGACTTCAGAGCAGGTAATCATCTGAAGCTACTTTTAAAGCATGTCTTAGGGCAAATTGTGAGCCTTTTATTTTAAAAACATATTTTTATTGATTTCAGAGAGGAAGGGGGAGAGAGAAAAAGAGAGAGGGGAGAGAGAAAGAGAGAGAGAAATGTTGATGATGAGAGAGAATCATTGATCGGCTGCCTCCTGCACACCCGCATCTGGGGATAGAGCCCACAACCCTGGCATGTGCCTTTGACTGGAATCAAACCCAGGACCATTCGGTCTGCAGGATGACGATCTGTCCACTGAGCCAAACCAGCTAGAGCTGTGAGCCTTTTTTTATGTGTGCGAAAGGTTGGAAGAATAGCAAGAAGCGTGCATGAGTCATAGGATAAAAACACAAAATGTCATTCCAAAGAGAGGTTGGTGACCTTAGGTCTGAGTATGCAAAATTGAATTGGGGAAGTAAGTGGCCTGCTGTCAAAAGTTCCAGACAATGAGGGTAAAAATAATTTTTATGCCATTGTATTATACAATTATCTTTATTTGATATTCCAAGTGTGTTACCTCTGATTCAATGTGAAACTATCCCAGATCAGGCAGAGTCCAAGGGGGCATGCTAAGATGTGTGCTTTGCCCTCTGAGGCTTGGAACAGAATCGAAATGTCATGGATGCTGGGATGTACTTAGGCAGAATCCAATTTTCCGGTCTCTTTTAATTTTGGAAAGAGGCTGTCAATTTGCTTGAATTAACATTTATCAATGTATACACTTCTTATTGCTTGCTAAATACCGGAAGAAGTACCTATAGGGTGCGTTGTGGCACATTAACAAATACTTGAGAGAAAAAAATATAAGTATTTTAAAACATGGAAAAATCATTTAAACCAATTTTGGGAGAGAACTTCTTGTTTTCTCCAAGAGTCCGTGGCATGGTATCCTCTTTCTTTTATTTCAGTGTGTTTACTGTCATTCCTTCTGTTATATAAATGAGTTTAAGTGAATGTCACTTACTGATAGGAGTCTCCTCTCTGGGACTTTTTATTTTTTTAATTTTCTTATGTGTATATCCATTTTTATGTGGAAACTGTCCAAATTAAACACTTACGTATAAAAGTTTTCCACATAACTCTCACAGAATTCTATTGGATTTCTATACTGTATTATAAGACTTGGACAAAAAAAAGAAGAAGAAAGAATATATCCAATTTAAACAAGGAAAGAACTCTTGAACTCAGTCATGCATACAAGAAAAATAAATTGTTTGAAGGGAGACATGAGGTAATTCTGACTTCTCAAAGGGGAAGCCAGTACTAATCTGGCTCCTCGTATGCCTGCTGGAGATGAAATGTTTCATGGACATTAGTACTGAACAAATCACCAAATGTTCGATGACTCCCTGCTATGAGTCAAAACCTCTATTAAATGGCTTTTATAAATATGACTGGATTTTAGCAAATATGTAAATTACCCGACGCACAGTTGACCATGTAAAATACCAGAAAGAAGTGGACTTCCTAAAATTCCAGAATATATATTTTGAGGTTTCACTCAATGTTGTACAGTGATTCCAACTTCTTGCTACAGTCCAGCCTCTGAGAAAATGAAAATGCCAGGAAGTATATTGCATTTCAGGCCATAAAGTGCCTCCCAGAACATCATGACTGTGTTCATAGACACGATTAGCTCTGCTCATTTTATAAATTGAGATTGTTTGAGATTTTAAGGCAGGCATTTTAGTGGTGCAGTCCATACAGTATGGAATCAGTAGTATTTTGGGAACTGGGGGTAATAATCTACTATCATAGGTTATAATGACGAAAGTCAGTTGTGATTGTGGTTTTTTTTCATATGGTCACAGGACATTTGTACTATAACCATGACCTTCAAAAGAGCACAGTCATCTCTTGTGTGCCCAACTGTTTCTATATACTACATTTCCCCTCTTACTGGTACATTTACGTTTTATTTAAAAATAACGCATTCCAAAATATTTAGCATTAGAGTAAATCAACAGAATCACACGGGTAGTTTCATGATTTGTTTCTAATAAGCAATATTTGTGTCCATCGCCTTTTATGATTCTCAGCAAATTGTCTGTGGCTTGACATTTTTCCCTCACACTGTCTTCATGTTAATGCTCTGGCTGATTAGCGGTGTTTAGCCCTGCTGATTGGTTATCTCCACAAGGAACAATATGAATCTGATTTTCTAACCTTATTTCAACTCATTGCTGCTGCTGCTCATGTGAAGCCAATTGTGAGTGCAGATAATTGTTCCCATGATTCAGGGACAAGCACCACATGTTAGGAGGGGTTTGCTTTTTCCATCCTACGAAAGATAAGCTCTGGCAGAATGTAGCAATGTTAGCATTCAGTTTCCTAATGAATTACATATGCAAAACTCCTTCAAAGGTGCCAAAACTTGTCCATTATTCTTGTAAGTAGTGAATAAAACTCAGACTACATTCAGAGGAAATATCAATCTATTTTCTTGGAAGCTGATGCTCCTATGTTGTGGTTTAAAAAAAAAACGGACTTCATAAAGCACCTTTCAAATTTTCCTTATATCTTACAGGTTTTTTTAAAATATCTTTATTGTTTAAAGTATTACATATGTACCCTTCTTTCCTCCATGGACCCCTTCTAGCCCATCTCTGTCCCCTATCCCAGGCCTCCATCACCCTGTTGTCTGTGGCCATGGGTTATGCCTACAAGTTCTTTAGTTGATCTCTATCCACCCACCCACTCACCCACTCCCCACCTTCTCGATGAGATTTGACAGTCTGTTCCGTGCTTCTATGTCTCTGGATCTGTTTTGTTCATTAATTTATTTAGTTCATTAGATTTCATGTGTGAGTGAGATCATGTGATACTTGTCTTTCTCTGACTGGGTTATTTTGCTTAGCCTAATACTCTCCAGGTCCCTCCAAGTTTTTGAATATACTAATTTTGAATATAATATTCAAGATTAGCTAAGAAAATGTAGATAGAGTAATAGTTGAGTTTCCTTCAGAAGAATAATCATATTCTTATTGACTTCTTGGGTAAAATGATTGATAATTTGAGACTATGTGTGTGATATGTGTTTCCTTCCCAAGGCAACAACAACAACAAATCACGTATGAAGTTTTATAGTGAAAGACCATTCTTTATCAGAAAGATCGCTATATTCCCTAATGATCAAGTTAACTTTATTTTTTAATCATTAAAGTTATACTTCTATAGCATAATAATTATTGAATATTTAGTGCAAGGAGCTTCCTAGAGGATACGCTGATTTATTTCTCATGTTACATGTTCTAATTTTGGATGAGGTTACTGGTTACAAGTGGAGGTAAGAATGAACATTTCAGTTGCCTCTCCCCAGAATACACTGAAAGGCATAGATCTTTTGAAAGATTTCTGTAAATACGTAACATGTATTCCTAATGTAGGCAGTCATCATGATTTTTAAATATAATAAATCTTCACACCATTCAAAGTCTTTCATTCACTTAATAAATATTATTTAGTACATATTATGTACCAGATACTCCGATCTGAGTACATCATTAAACAGAGCAAGTGCTTCTACTTTAGTGGACCTTACATTCTTGTGGAAGGAGACAGATAAAATCCTAAAACGTGATGAATGAGTTAAATATCAGTATCTTAGTGCTGAGCACTGTAGAAAAGATGGTGTTCTGCAGGGACGGGAAGGGAAGGCTGCAGCACTGAACTGGTGAGGGTAGGCCTCTGAGACTGTGAGATTTGAGCAGAGTTGAAGGAGATGAGGGAAAACCAAGGGCATATCTGTGGGAAGAGCATTCTAGACAGAGGAAAGGTCCGAAGCGGTGTGGGAGCCTTCTTGGAACAGTCTAGGAGGAAGGCCAGTGGAGCTGAAGTGGAATGGGTGAGAAATGGAGCAATAGGGGATGAAGTAAAAAAAGGTATTTGGTTGAAGAGAGGATGGGTGGGTGCGGATCTCGTTAGGGAAGTACTAGATTAGCTTCCTACAAAGAGAACTAGAAGTTCTGTAAACTGGATAGAGAAGCCTTATAAGTCTTTTGGCCCAAGGTCACTCTGAATTACATTTGGCTGTGTGTCGAAACTGATTTTCAATACCAGCTAACCTCTCTGTGGTTTTCCTCCTGCTATTCTTCCTCCATGTTGGTGTTTGATACTATGATTTTAGCTCAATACATATGTACTTTTTGAATAATTTAGTACATGGCCTGAAACGGGGTTTCACAACATGTTATATGTGTTTGGAATGTGTGTCCCTTTGCCTCCCCTTCTTCCTGTAGCATCATCTTAAAGCACAGTCAGGTGCCTGCTATCTTGCTGCAGCCGTATCACTCTGCCTCTTGCCCTTCTGAACGAAAACAACAACAATGAAACACAAGTGTCCCTCTTGCTAAGGCTATTTAATTCCTTACGTTCTGGAGTCCTACATCCTTTGTCTATGAGGGGACTTCGTTCCATCACTTACCACCATCCTTCTCCTGTGTCTTTAACAAATCCTGTTTAAGTGACCATTTCTATGAACACATGCTGAGATGTCTGCCATCATTAAAAAATTCCTTCTGAGATCCGTTTTCTAGCAGTACCTACCTGACTTCTGTTCAGTACAAAACTCTTTGGATGTGTTTCTGTATTTGCTGTCTCTGTGTCCTCTCCTCCCCATTACTCTTCAGTGCTCTGCAATTGTGACAAGTTCTTTCTGTTGTACCTACTCCATAAATATCAGTGCCCATAGGGCTACACTCCACTCTGGGCAGTCTTACCCCCTGGCATGGCTTCCATGCCCATCTCCATGCTATCAGAAGCTTCTCCTATATATATAACCTCTATCTCCAACGTTCTTGTATAGAACGATGTGCTAGACATCAATGTGAAAATCCGTATCCCATCGGCATCTTCAAACTCAAGTTGTCTGACTCTGAACACCACCTGCTCCTTCTTTTCTCCCAAACTCCCTTTTCTTCCTTGTCCTGTACTTAGTAAAGGGCAGCCTTATATACCCCAGTGCCCGAGCCTGGAGCTTGAGCACTATTTTTTTTTAATTTGAAGAGTGGTTTTGGATTCACAGCACAATTGAAAGTAAGGTACAGACATTTACCTTATATTTCCTGCCGTTACACATGCATAACCTCCCCCACTAGAGCGGTACATTTATTACAGCTGATGAACCTACACTGATACATCATTAACACCCAGAGTTCATAATTGACATTAGGGTTGACTCTAGATAATGTATATTCAATGGCTTTGGACAAATGTATAATGACATATACTCATCACTGGAATAGCCCACAAAATATTTTCCCTGATGGGTACCATTCTTTATTCCTTTCACCTCCTACCCCATACAATAATTACTTTTGTCTTTTGTAGCTTACAACATAAAATTTTCTAAATTACCTGTGTCCGAAGGCCAATTTTTAAAAAATATATTCATTTGCGTTCTACAGAACTTGAAACAAATACAATAAATTCCATTGTGAACATAACATTAATGGAAGAGGTTCTGATCATAAAGAGTTATTATATTTGAATGAAGAACATAAATTTTAACCTTGTGATTACAAAAACTCTAACCAAAGGTGTGATTTAGGTTGAAAGAAAAAAATTCTACCCTTAGTGGGACTTCATTAAATTGAATCTATTGAGAGGAATTTTGCCTTCTTTTGGTCATATTGCTTCGAACTATACTATATCAAATCTCACACATCATAAATTATCTCTTACATTTTAAAATTTGCAAAGTTAATTTGGGGAAGTGTTAAAAATACAAAGTACTTTTTGCAATCAATTTTCTTATCAATGTATAACAAAAGACTACATGGGAAAACATACCTAGATTATATAATCACTAAAACTGTGTAAAGATGGAATTTAATTTTAAAAGCAAAGGAAAACAATGGGGTGAATGTATTTTTTTTGTAGTTCTACCTGTCAATAAATGTATTTAAGGAGAAATGTAGTTAAAATACTGTTTGAAACGTCAGTGGCCATTATCACCAAATGGCAAGAAGGCATTGAGACAAGATTAGGTAAGGGAGTATATGCTGATTAAAATCACACTTGAATCTATAGAGGGATTTAAAATATTATAATGTTTCAATATAGAGTGTTTCTGCTGAAGTAAAAGAACTTTATGTTACAAAGAACTTGATAGTTGGAGGACAACGAGACAAAATGTTCCAAATTGGAAGAATTAAGTAGGGCGTAATTAACAAATGCCGTACTGGAAATACATAATAAATTAGGAAACATGTTATAAATGCACGTGTTTTCATTAAGGAGACTTATGCATGTCTCCTGTGGTATTATGATTTAAAATTTGATCAGGCATATGATCAATATATACCCATAATTTTGCCATGATCTCTTTCCAAATATAACTCTAACTGCTTCAGACTTTAGAAGGCTGGCTCAGAAACAAACTGTGTAGCATGTCAGAAAAGTAATCTCCACCACTTATAGCTAGCTATGTGGCCATCCAACATGACAGATGGCACCCTGCCTGTCCTCGGCAGCTTGTGGGACAAAGCTGAATGTCAACACCACTGGCATGTAATCATTGCAGTCTCTTGGGTCCAGTTTGGCAGGATGCTGGAAGCAATTCCCCAGGCACTGCCGGGAGCAATGCAATGATGGAAGGAGCAAGAAAGCTCTTTGAGACCAACGGCATTTTTGTCTTACTGACAAGTCTTTTCACACTGCTTAAGAATAACTATTTTGCATGTGACAGGTCCAACTGACAAAGAATTGAAAAATTTGTGGGACTTTCAGTGTGGCCTAAAATATATTATCAAAGCCTTTCATTTATATTGCTTAAGGAGCTATTCAGTGATCATAATTTGGGACATAAAATGTAGGTCACCACCAAAACCCATTTAATCTTTTAAAATATATATATATTTTTATTGATTTTAGAGAGGAAGGGAGAGGGAGAGAGAGAGAGAGATAGAAACATCAATGATGAGAGAGAGAATCATTGATTTGCTGTCTCCTGCACACCCACTACTGGGGATCCAGCCTGCCACCCAGGCATGTGCCCTGAGTGGGAATCGAGCCATGACCTGATTCATAGGTTGACTCTCAACCACTGAGCCATCCTGGCTGGGCCAGAGCACGGTGCACATTTTAATAGGAGCATCTACTCTTGCCCCTTAAAATCTCTTTTTCACACAACTGGTTGTCTTTTAAAAGTGTATGTGAGACTATGTTACCACAATTCAAAGATTTCCGATTTAACTGGGAATCAAAAACAAATGCTACATAGGCCAATGAGTCCCCCTTAGAGTTCTTACACATAGGACATGTCTGTGGGGTGGGGAAGGTGACTTTAATAAGCGAAACAGGCCAGGATGACTGCAGAGGGGAGGGCTTCCCCTTTGAAAACGCAGTAAGGAGTGGTGGAGACTGTGGCTCCCTCCGGTGCAGTGCAGTGCTACTTAGCTCTCGCTGCCCTACTTAGAAGTAGCTCTGCCAGTGTTCTGATCTGTTTAAGAGAATCCAGATTTCTGCGTGAAATCCTCATTTCAGAATATTTGGTTCGATAGGAACAGAGGGGAAGAAGCACTGCAGACAAAACTACATCTGCAAGACAGATGTCCCGATCAGAGCCACAGACCACAGTGTGTGACCTCTGCCCTGCTCCGCCCGGCTCTGCTTGCTCTGCAACCGCAGTTCATGC
>NW_006300375.1:4449338-4459972 GCF_000327345.1 Myotis davidii
TCTCACCACAGGCCTCATTTCAGGTTCTCAAATTTTTTAGC
Organism: Myotis davidii; assembly: GCF_000327345.1. Classification (NCBI taxonomy): domain Eukaryota; kingdom Metazoa; phylum Chordata; class Mammalia; order Chiroptera; family Vespertilionidae; genus Myotis; species Myotis davidii. The sequence continues at coordinate 4,449,380 of NW_006300375.1, forward strand.
TCTTCCATACTCTGGGTCCTTTGTGCTTCTTGTTGTCCATGCTTACAGTTGTTTGGGGTTGTTCTTCAGACCTCAGCTCAGCTTTCACTTCCTTAGAGTGGTATTTCCTGACCCTTATCTAAAATTACTGCCCCCATCCTTTGCCCTTTGCTTTCTTCCCTTATACCAGCGGTTCTCAAAGTGTGTGTAGAGATCACTGAGGTCCCCAACGTCCTCTCCAGGAGCTCCATCGGGTCAAGATGTAGTCATAAGATGTAGATTTTTTCTCTCATTCTTTTTTTAATTTTTTTTCTTTATTGATTAATTTCCATCTCTAAGGCTACAAAAAAGGAATCATTTAAAATACTCTAGGACCCTGACTGTATAGTGGAGTCTTCTAGAAGCTATATTACAGGTGATATTGCAATAGACTGAATTCTGAAGTAGATACTGAAATTCAGCTCTCCTCTGTGAAGCCAAACATTAGAGAGATCTGAAAAAATGTAAAATACTTCCTCTCCGCTCACTAAATTTTTGCTTTGAAAATATAGTTATTTTCATAAAATCATATTACTTATATATAGTGTGTGTTGTGGTTATTTGTTAATACATTTAAACATATTTGAATTTTTCTCAATTTTAATTTCTATTATTGTAAGTATCTACAAAAAGAGACTTAACACTAATTTTTTGAGCTACATAATTTTTAAGAGTGCAAAGGAATGTTGAGACCAAAAAATAATTCGAGAATTATGTATTTATATATATATAGAGAGAGAGAGAGAGAGAGAGAGAGAGAGAGGGACTAAAATTATCTCTGATTTCTTATTTTTTTCAAAATGTAAGTACTATGTGGACACGGAGGAACTTCATTGTATTCACCACCACTTCAGCACCCTTTGGCACCAAGAACAGTGCCTGAAACATAATAGTCACTCGGTAAACATCTGTAGACTAAGTGCATTAATAAATGAGCATATAAACCATCTGAATGAGAGTTGTATTAGAAGAATAAGTGTGAGCTAGCTCTGTAGGGACCTTTACATATAAGGCAGTGACTGTGAAACTGATCATGCAGTTCATGCAGAAAAATTAAATGTCTTCAAATGAGGAAGTAACCGTTAAAGTGGTATATTAGAAAGTGTTTTATAGTCCAAGTTACATAAAATAAAATCTTTATTTTTTTTATTTTTTTCCTTCATCCTCCTCCTCCCTCTGACTTTGAGTGGAGCTTCTGAAACCTTTGTGCATTTTTTACAGCTGTAAGTTCATATGTGCTAATGAATGCATCACATCAACTTAAATGGAACACTGACAGCAAACACAATTTAGTTCATTAGTAAGGCACGACAAATTTACATCCAGAAATCATGTTGACTTTTATAGAGGAGCATAAATTAACAGTGGCCAGTGTTAAAGCCTGAACTCGCTCAGGAAAAATACACATACTCCTTTAAGGCAGGCAGTTCCTATAAAGGAAGGAGGCGTGGCATCTGTGGTGTGATTTGAAGGACTGGGGGGTGGGGGGGGGGGGGGGGGGGTGGATTAAACTGAATGCCTATCTCACCCACCCAGAGGACACAAGTGCCTAACTCTACCTTCAGAAAGACTTTCTTTAAACTGTCTCTGTTGTACTCTTTTAAAATACAAATCCCATAGAGAACTTAAGAATGTGGGCTCTGGTACCAAACTCCCGTGTTTAATTCTGGCTCCATGTTATCTTAGCTGCATTATCTCAGGAAACCCATTGAAGATCTCTGCGCTTCAGTTTCTGCCTTAATAAAATCGAGATTGCTATAGAGTTGTGAGAATTAACACGTAAAATAAGTGGGAAAGGCCCTGACACGTGGTGCATCCTCTGGCAGTATCATGTTTATTATTACGGCATAGTGGGTAGCATAGGAGGCTGGGTGTCCAGGAAGACAAGAATCCTGACTAGGCAATTTAGCATGTCAACCTCTGATTTTCTAATGTAAAAATAAGAAAAGTCTGGCTTTAGTTCAGTTAAAAGAGAGAAAATCTATTTAACACGTTAATGTGCCGAATGAAAAGAATAAAGAATTGCTTTTCAAAATTTAAGTGGTCCTTGGTCTCAAGAAGTTTACAGTCTAATGGGGAAATAACTGATATAATATAAACTGCAGACCACTTTAATGGAGGCAACGGCAAGGTACTGTGGAACCATGGAAGAGGAAGATGGTGACTCTGATTAGTGGCATCAGACAAGACATGGAAGAGAAAGGGGCTTGCAAGATGGCCTTTGGTCACTTTAGAAAGGTGTTGCCATGCTACCAGGTGGGACAAGCTCATTCCTGGTGGAGAAAGAAGCACTGATGGAGCCTGTTTCTATAGTGAGGAGTGCACAGTGCTTAGTGCTCAATAAGAGATGGCATAGTAGAAACTAAATACGGGATAAAGAGATCAGAAACACCATGGAGAACTCTGTGTTACAGGCTAATGTTTTACTTTGCAAGAAAGAGAGAGACAACCCTGGGCAGCGTGGCTCAGTTGGCTGAGCATGGCCCCATGCCCCAAGAGGTGGCTCCTTTGGTTCCCAGTCAGAACGCATGGCTAGGTTGCGGGCTCCATGCCCAGTAGGAGGCATGAAAGAGGCAGTCAATTGATGTTTCTCTCCCTCTCCTTCCCTCTCTCCCTGAAAAATCAATAAAAACATATTAAACAAAGAGAGATTTTGAAAAATTTTTTAGCATTAGAGTTTCTGATTATTTGTTATCATCTATTCTATAAGAAAATAAACTTTGGTAACAAGGCAAAGGAAGATTGGTAAGAAAGAAACCGGGAAGGAGAGGTATCTTAAATTAGAGTTAGAGGTGAGAATTAGAACACAGAGGCCACTAAAGCCTTTTGGTTTGAGGAATGAGGAGCTAGGGGCCAAGGATGATAGTGAATTCTGAATTCCAGACACTGATAAGATGCTATTAAATGAATGGTGCTCTCAGGAAAAGGAGATACTGGTTTGGGGAAGCAGATAATACATTGAGCAATAAATCCTATGATTCTCAATACCAACAGGAGGAAAACATATTAATCAAAAACGTAGTGCTCATGGCTCCTCTGACCCACTTTCCTCCTGCCACAGTGCCTGGCACGGAGAACATCAGTCAGTAAAATTCAACCCTGGTGTGGGGTCTGGAACGGAGAGGGAGAAGATTGTGAAAATGGGAGGGAGGCTATGTAGATAAACATCGCCCACTGCACATTTTTACTTCTTTGAGAGTTTTTATGAGGCTATAAATATTAAAAGTAACACAGAAAATTTGTGCTTTTAACATTTAAGAATGCACCTATGGAATAGACTACGAAATCTGAATAAATAGGTTTATATATCAAGCAATCTCTGCTAGTCTTGTAATGAGACGCTAATTTTCTTTGCTGCTGAAATACACACTTTTATTATCACTTTGTTAGCTAATTATAGTTAAATGTGAACGTTAAATTCACAATTAATGTTCCAAATCTGTGTATGAGGGGGAGAGGGGTCATGCTAGTTCATTCATTCAAGTTATTAAAAGTTGTACTCAGTGTAATATCAGGATTTTATATAAAAATACCCTTTTGAAAAACCTCCACTGTTCTCATTGTAGTTAAAATTGTACTTACTCAGAATTCATTCCATTAATATACACAAGGCATTTTATGATCTAAATATACATTCAACTTGAGTTTGAGGAATAGTAAATAATCTTCTCTGATCTAATTTTAAATGTGTCTTTTAATGTTACAATACAGCTTTTGTGTTAGCAAAGCAAGTTTAAAATGCGTGTAATCTGGGCAATTGCTGATTTACAGATAACTTGCTTTTCAAATGTTGTTGGTTGTTTGCCCCAGTTCCTTTTATGACACTTGGTATAGCCAAATAGCAGGCTAGTGAACCACACAGACACTCACTGGAATCCTCCGCTCTGCTACTTGTGGAATTTCTCCCAATGTTTTGACATACATCATCATATAAATTTCATGAGAATAATCTTTGCTTCCAGAGAAAGGGAAGTATATCGTCATTAGCTGGTTACAAATATATTACTAATGAATATGTATATTAATAACGAAAGTCTTATTTTTAAATACAAGTGTGGGCCCTAGAAAAGGAAGGGGCAGTTGCTGTTTGATGTGCTGCCTCGAATCTGCTATTTGTTTTGTCTTCCCTGGAAGAGAGAAGTGCAGCACTCTATTCTGCAAGCCACAGATGGCCGCCTACGGGTCACATTGACCTACAGACATGTATAGCTTTAAAAAAATGTAAGATTTAGAAAATCTTAAGATTTTTAAGATGTCTTAAGATTAAGAATCATTTCAGTATTCAGATGATGAAAAGAACTAGTTACTATGTGGTGTAGGGTAGTATCAAATCCAGAAGAAAGGACATGGTGAGAGCTGGGGACACAATGAGAAGGAATGAAAGATGTTGATTCAAGGTGTCCGGGAAATCACAACACCTTTATCAGCAGGAGGCAAACAAGGCAAAGAGCAGGTTTGAAGTTAAGATAATGGGTTCTGATCAACACATACTGAGTTGAAATTACACTTAGAAAATCAGAAAGAGACATGTAGTAGGCATTTCAGAAAATGACATTTTTATAGCTCAGGGAGAAGTGGAATCTAGAGTGGTAGATTTAAGAACCATCTACGTCTATATGAATCTATGGGGATAAAAACTATCTCATCTGGCTAAAGATTTTGGAGGCTCTAATGTATTAGTGGTGGATTTTGTTTTTCTTTATTATTATTTTTAATCGCTTACATTATATCCAATCTCTCTTGATATTTTCTCTAATCACTAGATAATGGAAGATTACTCAGTAACAACATAATAACCTTTGCAGCATTAAAGTAAACATTGAATAACAACTCCATAGAGGCATGGTGTTTAATTCAACATTGTATTCTCAAAGCCTAGTGCTTGGCAAGTAATATGCACTCAAGATTATTCTTTGAAAGAATGAATATTATTATTTCAATAATAGTTACAGATTTTTGAATTTTGAGATCATCTCACTAAGGGCTTTGAGCATTTAAAGTTATAACTATTTTATTTGTGTGAACAGAGCTGAATTCTGGCTCAGTATATATTTGACTTGATATAGCGGCACAAATATTACAAATACTTTTTTTAAATTTGAAGTGGCCATAAAATGCAGTAACTCCTTAAGTTTAGGTATTTTATTGGCTATTCAAAGCAAGCCGATAGTATTGAAAACCATTGCAAGTAAATATGTGTCATCGTGCTATTCAGTGACAAGTTTCGCTGTAAATTACATTATCACAAGTGACTGCATTTTTCTAATATATTTACACAGCGTTTTCAGAACTAACTGATATCTGGAAGCAATATCCTTTGGAAATGTATATGTAGCAATATAGATATAGATAATTTTGTAAGGATAGACATTCCTATTGCTTAGGAACAGTGGATAGATGAATAGATTTAAAAATCAAAGTTTCCCTGAATATAATAAAAAACAACTTTTTTAATGTGCCCCACAGTCATAATATATAGTACCGTTGTCAGAAAATAAAATGGCAAAGGAATGCTTCTATTGGTACGCTCTCATTTTCTTGTGTTTGGTCAACTGGATACAGGTCTTTGTTAATTAAGTGAAAATCCATATTATTCCATTCCAGTGCCTTTGATTTAAAGTCACACATAAAACTATGTCAACATTTCTGACACTAAATAAACAAACATCAATTAAAGAAGAAATGCAAAAGTATGCTTCAGAGGTGCCTAGGGGAGGGAAAGCACTAACCAAGCAGCGGGTCTCCCCAAACAGAATGTTTCAAGCCAGCAGCACGTGCCTTCGTGGCATTCTATGCAGAGAACCAAGCAGGCAAGCAGGGGTTTGTGTGGGTGGCCGCCTACTCAGTGTTTATCCTTGTGATTGAATGTACTTGCCAGCTCTGTTGCTGCCACTGCTGGAAGAGTAATGACCATGGGCCCTTGACCTCTGCCGCTTTGGATCTCAAACCCCCATTCTGGGTTTCTGTCAATTAATCTTACCTGTTGCTCCCTGACTGAGACTATTTTAACACGATCAAGTGGAAACAGAATAATGCCACTGTAGCAACCACGTTGTTGGGCAGAGCTCAGGCTGTCTATAGGTTTTGCTGCGTTCAGTTGGTTTTCTTGGCCATGTGCAGCGGTATTGCCTGGGGCACAGTTAGACTTACTGTACGTCCGCGCTCATGAGGACAGAAACACGATGGTCTTTCACTCTGAAAAGCAGCAATAATACAAATGGAAAAGTATCTTGGGGAAGTAATAAGGGTGTCCATACAGTCCCAAAATCTTAATGAAGAAAGCAGGAAATAGTTGACCGTCAGGAAAGATTCATAATCTTTTTTTAAGATTTTCATTTATTATTTTTATTGATTTTTAGAGAGAAAGGGAGAGAGAGAGAGAGAGAGAGAAACATCACACTGGAGATGGAGCCTGCAATCCAGGCATGTACCCTGACTGAGAATTGAACCATGACCTCCTTGTTCTTAGGTAGACACTCAAGCACAGCCACGCTGGCTGGGCTCATGATCTTTTTAAAAACTTGTTATTATAAACTTAAGTTGCTGGGCCATAGTCCTAATTTTAACTTTATTCAGTAAGAACTGCACATTAATTAATTTCTCCTGGGAAATAGTATTATTGCTGAATGGAATGTGGCATAAAAGCACTAGTCTATACGCCTTTACTAGGCATACATTTAACCACCAGATTATTTCATAGGAAGTCAGGCTTATTTGGATAAAAGCTAGTAGGTGTTATATACGCAGACTTTTATATTTTCTACCTCTTCATTAAAATCTTGTTTCTCAAATTTAAATGAGTTTGTAGCTCAAATCGATGAGCCATTCTTGAAAGCAGATTATTTAAAAAATAGTTTGACAGATTACAAAAGAACTCCTAAAGCACAACATATGTGACAGGTGTTGAAGATTTTGAAGTTTTAGTTCAGAATCATTTTCTGTATCAGCCACTGAGCTGGAAGCCAAGCTCTCATCACCAAATAAGGCCTCATGCCTCGTCTCAGAGAGGAGTTTACCAGACGGTGGAACCAAGAGACTGCCAACATACTGTGGCAATAGTAGGGTGCTGAGTTTCAAAACGTGTGCCCCTGTGTAATTGTTAACATGGAAAACACACACACACCTAAAATCATATCAACTGTAAATCAGATTTAAATCTCCCTCCCACTTCTTTGTTTTCAACATATGAGATTCAGTTCATGCAGTCAGTTAGCCATGACTGAGAGGACTGGTTGGTACCCTGACTTCGGCCCTTTAAGCGTGTGTGAGCTTACTGAACCCAACTGAGGCTTGGTGTAAATCTCTAGGATTAACTTGGAAATCACAGAGCAGAAGATCAGGTGTCCTTCCTGGGAGTATGCTGGGTGTTTTTCCAAAACAACCCAAAACTCTAAGCCAGGCATACCATGACTTAGCAATATACGTGTTATAAGCAGCAAAGGAAATGATTCCTGTGGTTAAAGGGGGGGGAAGTATCTAAATGAGTATGTGGAAACCATTATAATGCTTCGTCTGTATAGTTAAAATAAATATTCTTCCTTTCACATACAAAAAAAATGGGGAATTTTCTAGAGTTTTCACCACTGTTTATTATAAATAGTTTCTCATGCCTGTTTCATGACGGACTTGATGAAAAGAGAAAAAAAGCCTGAACAGTCAAAATTTCTTTTAAAATCTGAGTGTTGCAGTGAAGGGGACAAATAATATAGTTCTAAGTAAGGAGTCCAAACTTCATCCTGTGCAGATAACCATTCAGTTCTGCAGGTGGAGGGTTCAGTTATGTTTAAGTTCAAGTTGGAGTGGAAAGATTTGTTTCCTCCCCAAACTAAGGCTCCTAAAATAAATGGAAAAAGGCAGTGGAGAGTGACCTCTAACTCATACTTGCTCTATTTAAAACTGGATCCAGTCTGGGCTAGAATGCATTTGATCTAATTAAACATTCCAGAGCTGTGTGAGAGGATGTAAAAAGGACGGTCTCTGATCAACACTTAGCAGCTTCATGAATTTGGACAGCTCAACCTGATATAATTGAGCCTTCTTTTTTCTATTTATCTCAAGCATTTTTAAAATTTTTCTATTCATTTTATACACTCTCAGTATGTGTGATTTGTAAATATAAATATTTTTGCCATGATTTATTTTATTTAATGTTTTTCTTGTCTGTGAAAACGGGGACTGGAATTCTTTCCTCAAAATCCCATGGTATTATGAATTCACAACATGAAGCTCTAATCTCCAACTATCTTAAGATAGTTGCTCTAGTTTGCTGTACGTTGTTCATAGAGGTTTTTTGGCATAGGATATATCCTTACATCTATAACTGAACATCTTCTTCTGAGGTCCAGTGTTGGGTCAATTAAACAAGGTGGAGCCCTACAGGCAAATGCCCTTTGCTCCTCGGGGTATAGATCACTGGGTCTCAAACCTGCTTGAGCTTCAGTATTGTCTGGAAGACTTATTTAAAGTATACATCTTGAGCCCCACCCAAAGAAATTGTGGGGTCCCAGGATACATAATCTTGTAAGACTCACCTGAAAGCCTTTCTCATATACAGAGAGATTTGGGAGCTTACACCAGCTAGGATAGCAAATGCCTAAAGTATTTTTAATGTGTCAATGCTTTGTGTTTGAGTCCTTTAGATGTATTAAAAAGTAAGGTGAAATTAAAGCAACATCTTAGGTAACACAACAAAAGTCCACACAGCAGAGTTCAATGTCTGCATGTTACAAAAGTGTTAGAGGAGAAGGAAAAATTATCCAGCTGCTTGAGTCGTTTTCCTGCTTTGTGAATATAGAATATCTTTGGTCATATTTAGAAACATCAAACTTAATAATAAGCTGTTAACAAAGATGACATGCAACTAAGACACTGGTAACATTTAGCTGCTAAAAATGTTTGTGCTGGTAAAAATCCTATTTGCTTAGTTAGCAAATAATTTTTAGTGCCTGTATGTGTTTTTCATGCTAACTCTAAGCTGTAACTGGTCTGATTAAAATATTTTCCTTTATGTTACTGTTAAGTGGTCATGGGTCTAGAGAAAGGCAAGAACTGGCCATCTATCAAATATATTTTTGATATATTTAAATTCTCTTAATACATGATTTTATTTTTTATGACATATTCTTGGATGGAGAGACAACCCTTTGTATCAATCAGGTTTTCTTTTTTATTTTCACATATCTTTTAAACCAAAATTTTATATACCATAAACAAAATTTTATCTAGTGGTAAGCAATTCTGATATGTCCTGGCTGATTTAGCTATGAATCTTGACATTTAGCTATTTCTCTCTCTCTCCCTTCCTCCCTCCCTCCCTCCATCTCTCTTGTTTTGATGTTTCATACCTTTTCCTTCCCTTTCTTTTAACTTCTGAACATTTATGAGATTTTTATTTTATTGAGTAATTTATTGGTTTTGAAAATATGACACAAAAGCATGTCCTGAAAATTTGAATCTCATTCCATAAAGGACCGCCCCTCCCCTTCCCACCCCCCCCTCACCCCCCATTTCACTGACATTAAAGCTTGCACCATTTGAAGCATTGATGTATTCTTGGAAGTCAGAAATTTGACTCTAATTCAAGGAAAACATATACATATGTAAGAAGGCAACAAGAAAAAAAATTATTAAACCCAGGAATTAATTTAATGAAAGGCATGGATGGAAGTGAAGAGAGACTTTTTTCTGTCTTTTCTTTTTTAACATACATTGATGATAAAATTTGTGAGGTTAGGGCCTCAACGACTACTTCTCCTGACCCATTATCCAGTGGCATGTGGTTGTTAGAATGAAATAAGAGGGAGGAAGAGGAGAGGAAGGGGAGGATGGGGCTAATGTTGATTTTTGCTTCAAGCTCAATCTCAAGGGCTGTAATTTTCATTCCAAAGTATAGGGGAGGCACATGGAGTGACCATTTAGGTTACCAACACCTTGAATTTCTGCTACACTTGATGCCTTGGCAGGACAGACTATTCTCTTGTTCTTTCCATTAAGGACCATGAGCCCACATACATCATCTGGTCCGTTTTCTTTTCCGTTCTAGCTCCTTCAGCAGTACAGATGAATGAGTAAGTGAATGAGTTCTCCCCAGTAACACAAGTGTCAGTAAGATCATGAGACACTATTTATAACACTTTTCCCCAGAAAATAATTTCTATCCACAGTGCTTCTTTGGTTATTAATCCTTAAACTCTAAGCCTGAAGTACATAGTTTGTATCGGCATGGTTTCCTTTCCTGACCTAGTTTTTCGCACCGTTGCAGCGTTTTGTGTCCTTGGAAAATCCCTGGTGGGGGTGGCACTGTTACTTTGAAAGCAGAGCAGCATGGCGGTGCCACCCTCCCCCTGCTCTTGCTAATCCTGTTCTTTCCAGATGACAATTTTGTTAGTTTAGGGTTAATTCCTATTCATGCTACCTTTTTGTTTGAGTGTGGGTGCGTTATTACGTATCAGAAGTAGACATACCCAACTGGCATGGCCTCAGTGGTTGAGCATTGACCTATGAACCAGGGGATCGCGGTTCTATTCCTGAACAGGGCACATGGCCAGGCTGCGGGCTTGGTCCCCAGTGGGGAGC
>NW_006300375.1:4460074-4481699 GCF_000327345.1 Myotis davidii
TGAATACATTGAATCAAAATATCTCCTCACACACAACCCCTGTTTAAGAAGCAAAAGAAATAACCATAAACGCTAATCTTTTATATAAATACATGATAACAAGACGGCTAAATATATGCCAAGTCTAGTTACAACATAACATGTGTGATTGACAAAAGTTTATTTTTTAAAAGAGCTTCATCGTGAAATGACATGTAAACGTGGGGGGCGGGGGGGAGTTATCTCCCCAGCTCAAACGGCACTGCCGCAACTGCATATTTCAAAGAAAGTAAACTGTTAGCATTATAACCTCCTCTTGTAGCTCTCAGGTCCCTTGAGTTTTCATCCTGTTGATTCTACCATAGTCATCCAGGCCTGTGATTAAGATCAAAGACTCTGGAGTCAGACTCCCTAGGGAGCCAGGCCTGATTCCGCCACTTAGTAGATGCTGCGAATGTGGGCATGTTATTTAAACATCTCTGCCACAGTTTTCTCAACTGTATAAAGATAAAAATAATTCTCCTATGTATGGTAGCCTTCCATCCGAGTTTGCCAAGGACAGTCCCCATTTATGCCAGTTGTTCTGAAGTAACTATTACTAGCTCCCTTTTTCACACTCAAAATTGGGCCATTTTAGGTAATAAATTATAGAGTCTCCTTTCTAATATGACTATTATGAAGATTAGATCAACTGGTCCATAATTATATAAAGAAATGTTACTTACAAATATAAGATTATTATATTTGTTATCTATAATCGTTCCAATTAAAGAAACAGAATTGACAGAAAAGTCTAAAAGACATGCCCTGTGCAGTAACCCAATGGACAGTGGGGTAGCATGGGCATCCTGAATGCACTCAAAATATGTTTTCAAAAATCTGGATGTGTCTTGTCCGATATCTAAATGTCAACAATGTTGTTCTAGCAGAGGGTCCACATTTCAAAAATTTCAAACCACTAGAATGAGAAAATGCAAAAATAGAAAATAATGTTGGTAGAAAACACATGTGGATGTTAGTCTTGGTCTTCCAAGCAGATATTATTTTTGGCAAATAATAGGTTATGTATTAGCCATAATGTAACTGGGTTTAATTGTTGGGTAAACATAAAACTATAAAGAGCACAGATGACCACCAGTGAATATAATGAATATTCAGCTGATAAGCATCAGTCCACCTATATTGAAATTAAAATATTAAACTCTTTTTCGCCTCAGTCACCACAGACCTACCCAAGGAGCTTGGTATCACCCAAGATCTAACAACTCAGAGGTTCCTTTCGGGCCCAGCAGTGGGACATTAGTACTCACTCCAGTTGAAGGCTGTGACCTTTCTAATGGGAGGAACCTGAGATGTGCATTTAATGGCCCCCTAAGTGGGGGGCATGGGAAGATTGTTTGAAAACATGATCAGTTAAAGGAGCAGTAAGTCTAAGCTCACCATGTCAATCCATAAGCTCCTTCTCATGCAAGTTCATGTAGAATCTGCTCTACAGTTCACTTCAAGCAAAGAAGGACAGATGGGAACCATTGGAAAGGCTTTCTGTCATTTTCTTTGATAACTTTTTTGGGAGAGCATATGACTTTTCAGAATTAAAAGAATATATATATATGTATTTTATCAATAACCTCACTTAAAACATGTAACCCTATGTTTCAGGATCATTTTGATGTCTAACTTATAATCATACTATGTTAGAGCAAAATCATTTTTATTTGATAATCTGAGTTTTTATTATGGAAATTGTGACAATGAAATTATTTTATTTTCTTTAAAAGAATGTCAAAACAGAATCTCCTTTTCTTTTGAAGAGATTTGTGAATAACAAGTGACACTAGCAACTGCTCCAAGGGGATAGACATGCATTTCAAACCGGTGACCTTGATAAGGTCAGGGATTAAGCTGCAAGTGTTACAATAATGCAGCAATAGTGGGAGGCACAGGCTTACCAGAGTATCCAGGGGTGGGCAAACTTTTTGACTCGAGGGCCACAATGGGTTCTTAAACTGGACCGGAGGGCCGGAACAAAAGCATGGATGGAGTGTTTGTGTGAACTAATATAAATTCAAAGTAAACATCATTACATAAAAGGTACGGTCTTTTTTTTTTTTTTAGTTTTATTCATTTCAAACGGGCCGGATCTGGCACGCGGGTCGTAGTTTGCCCACAGCTGACTAGACTCTACAGGAATTGTTCCCAGAGACCCAGCTGGGAAATAGAATGCAGGGTTCTTCTGCTTCCAGCAAACTGTGTCTGTGTCTTGCGTTAGTGCTTCATCTCCAGCAATACTCTGCCAGTCTGTCTGCATCAGCAGCATGAGTATTGCTAGTTATTGTTAATAATTTTCACGTTTGAATCATGTTTTTATCATATTAAAATTAATATTTTTACTGGTATAATTTAAGCTGGTCAGTAAGTACAGCTAAAATTAATACTCTCTTTTCATGAACATGTACCATACTTTAGGTACAGTTCAGTTTCTGTTTACTAGTAGTGAATTCTGTTAAATTTTTTTCTTCTTTATTGCTTGGCACCCTTTGTGGCCATCTTGGACTATGACTGCCTGTTCTCTACATGTGCTGATGCCATTACCTATAAAGGCAGTCCTCCCGAAACTCCTCTCCATGAGGCCTTCTCCGCTGACTCTGGTGCTCAGCTATCGTTCTCCTTTCTGAATGCAGAGGGATTACTGCCCATGACACTGTGTATGGTAGGTTGAATAATGGCTCCTAGGCATCCACATCCTACTCCCTAGAACTCATGAATGTTACTTTTTATGCCAAAATTGACTTCACTTATATGAATAAATTTAAGCTCTTGAGATCAGGAGATTCTCCTGTGTTATCCAGGTGAGCTCTAAATGCAATCACAAGTTGCTTATAGGATAGAGACAGAAAATTCTGACACAGAAGAGCAAGAGAAGGCAATGTGACCACAGAGAGAGAGACTGGAGTGAGGTGGTTTTAAGCCAAGGAATGTTAATAGCCCCCGAGGAGGAGGCAAACAACAGATTCTCTCTAGAACATCCAGAGGGAGTGTGGTCCTGTCAACACCTCCGTTTCAGCCCAGTGGTACTGATTTTGGACTTATGGCTTCCAAATCTGTGAGAGAATAAATTTCTGTTGTGTTTAAGCCACAAACCTTGTAGTAATTTGTTATAGCTACAAGGAAACTAACACACTCCGATTCAGAAACTACACATATATAGATGTAAATACCCCTTCTTAAAAATACAATTTTCAACAAATCAAACATAGATACAAAAAAAGTGCAAACATCTTCTGTATGAATGAGTCTCACATAAGTTAGCACAAAGAGGCCATATTTTCATCCAGGTTAAAAATATATGTGTAGCCCCTTTGCCCCTCTCAATGACTGTCCTCTCTATTCTCCTTGAATATAGCCAGTATCCTGGCTTCTAACACAATAGATTAATTTTGCCTGATTTTGAATTTTATGTAAATGCAATTGTATAGTATATTTTATTTTTTCTGACATATTGCTTACTATTTTGTTTGAGAGATTCATTGGCATTGCTATAAATAGAAGTAGTTTATTCTTTTTAATTGCCGAGTAGTAGGCATTGTAGGAAAATACCATATTGTGTTTACCCATTCTCTTGTTGATAGACATATGTGTAATCCTCAGTTTGGGGCTACAATGAATAAAGCTTCCATGACTATCCTTGTACATATATTTTTGTATGTACCTAGAAATTGAGTTGCTGGGAAATATAACATGCATATGTTCAAAATAAGTTGATAAAAGCCAAATTATTTTCTAAAGTGGTTATACAAATATATTCATAGCAGTCTTCTAGTCTTCCAGTTGCTCTATATCCTTGCCTAATATTGGAAATAACCATCTTTTTAAAATTTTTATTAAAACAAACAAATTTAGGCCGTCTGGTGGTATCTCATTTTAGTTTTAATTTGTAGTCTCCCAGTTCCTAATGATTTTTAACACTTTTTCAACTGTGTGTTGGTTATATGGATGTCTCCTAAGACAATTATTTTAAGATACTGCCATTTTTATTTTATTTTACATTTTTCTGACTGATTTCTAGGAGTTTTTTCTACATTCTGGATATCAACCTCATATAGGTTATATGAGTTTACAACTCTCCCATTACTTGGCTTACTTTTTCACACAATTGATGATGATGTATAAGTGTACATTCCAAATTTTAATGTATCCCCAATTCATTATTCTCTTCTTTATGGTTTATACTTTTCCCCACTTTAAGAAAACTTTACTTGCCCAGAGGCCATAAAAATAATCTCCTGTATCATTCTCTATGGGGTTTGTTGTATAGTTTTTCAGTCTATAATAGATAAGCCTCCCAGAAACAAAATACAAATTTATATTTGTACCAATTGAGATTAAGAGTGTCTGTTACTCTGTACCCTCACCAATAGTGTTTGCTTTCTTTTTCTGTATAAAACTGTTATGAAAAAAGTACTATATTCAATAGCACCCCACTCTAATAAAATGTATTTTTATGCATATGAATTTTTATTATACATGAAGTAGAGACCATAACTAACATAGTCTATTACTTTGAAAAATGTACATTATGGTCTTAAAATCAGGGAAAAGTACTCTGTCAGCAATGTTAATTTTTTCTTTTTATGTATCTATTCAGCAAAGGCATCAAAAGTTCTTTAATTGCCACCATTGCTAAAGTTTAGTCTTGTTATTTCTCCTCTGGTTTTAAACTCTAGGTGGAAAAGCTGTTTATAAATTATATAAAATGAAGGCTAAATCATCTTATATTATTTTGCATTCAGAGCAGTAAATGCAGAAGATTAAGCAATTATCCACTCATGGTGGAATTAGGGAGACATACTTAAGGCTAAATTTAGAAACTTAGCTGCAAAATTATATTTTGCATGACATTCAACAGCTGGATTAAAGAGGCAGTAAAATCTCTTATGTTAAGAAACGAGCTGTGAAACATGATAAGGGGAAGGTGCTGAAGTGGGATTATGAGTGATCTCATCATCTCCCATGTAAAAGAGAGGGATTCCTGCCTGGCTGACATGGCTTAGTGGTTGAGCGTTGACCTATGAACCAGGAGGTCACAGTTCGATTTCCGGTCAAGGCATATATCCTGGTTGTAGATTCAATCCCCAATGTGGAGTGTGCAGGAAGCAGATAATCGATGATTCTCTCTCATCATAGATGTTTCTATTTGTCTCTTCCTCTCCTTTCCTCTCTGAAACAAATAAAAACCATGTTTTAAAAAAGAGAGAGAGAGAGGGATTCCAGAGTAGAAAAAGAATTCCTTTATCTAGGTTCTACAACAAAAGATCGTAAGTGGACCTATCACGGGTTAAAAATGAAAAGAATACATGGAATGAAAATGACTACATTCTATAAAATACATAGGCTGCATAAGTTATACATGAGAAAGACATACTAAATTAAGATAAAGGTGAGGGTGATGAGAAAGAATGTTGGATTTGAAGCAAGTTTTGGACTTGGATTTTTTTACCTATGTTTTCTAAATATTCTTAATAGAGGAATGGGAAGGATAGAAATTCTTTGAAGAATAAAAACATCAAAAACGATGGGACTAAGAAGTTGTTTTAAACTTATCTAAAGGAGACTATCTCCCCCTGCCCCTAAATTTACTAAGAAGAGAAATAAGTGCTCCATGACCTGTCCTTGAATGCTATTCTTTGTCCAGGGTATGGAGACATGAAGGTAGTAAAATTATCTAATAAATAATAATTTTAATTGCTTGATTTAACACACTGGTGTGTGATAGAAAAGAAATGGGGGCTATTTACTCTTGCATTTTTTTTATACTTGGAAGATTTTAATCAAGAGACTGCATGACTTTCCTAATCTCATAAATTACAGCTCCAAATTCAGTTATGACACTAGAATGGGGACATAGTTCTAGTCTAAACTCAAAAGGAAACGTTGCTTGAAACTATCTTTTGTTTCCCTCCTCCCCCAAATTTTAGTTATTTGTGTTAATTTTTATTCTGAGTATCAATTTAGAGTAAACTAGGAACATACAAGTGGAAATTTAGTTAGATACATATGCTTAACCATTTGTCCAGAAATTATATAACAACTTCACAGACACGAGGATTAGCTGCATTGTCAATCAATGGAAATAATTTCAGGAAAGAAGAAGGAACATAATATAGATGAAATTTGAAGAATTCAGTTTATTTGAGGTAGGGGTAAAGGGTGTTTTATAAAAATTTAAAGTTGGAAAAAAACAATACTAGAAAGGATCTTATTATTTAGTTCAAACCTTTTACTTACAGATGTAAAACTTGAGGCCAAGTGAGAAATATGCCCAAGAGAAAAAGAGCTGGTTACAAGAATAAGATTGTTGTTGTAATTCTGCTACCGACTCTCTGTCTAGTTACTGCTTTCCACAATGCCACCTTGCTGATTGTAAGCACAGAGGCTCTCATGCCTGCCCCTCAGTAAGCTATGTATAGGTTGCTCAGTATTGGAAGTCTTCCTGACTAATTACACTGTTCATTGTCCTAAATGCTCCACAAGCACAATGAGAATGCCAAGTGAATTTGCTCTTACTTCTTTTGGAAAAGGAAAAAACAAGTCTCTTCTGTTCTCCCTTTCTCTTCCCCCAGGTGGGTTGAAAATTGTAGACTTGGTCCATCAACTTAAACAGTTTTCATTGAACAGGTACAATCTTCCAGACCCTCTAAAGTATTCTGGACCTTTCAAAAATGAAAAATACATTTTTAAAGAAATATAATTAAATATATATATATATATTTATAAATAGAAATATAGACCTCATAGTGCAAAAATTAAATATATATTTAAACATATATAATTAAAATACATCTTAGTGTAAGTAAATTAATAAAGTAAGTCCTTATTCTCATTTCTCACAGGAGAAACTGAAAATTGGTAAAGACTTTACAGAAAGTGTAGTATTTGTTAAGCATTAAAAACATGGAAAAGACCCTGGCCAGTGTTGCTCAGTGACTGGTGTTGGCCCATTCACCAAAGGGTTGCAAGGTTTGATCCCCAGCTCCAGGTGGGGCATGTGCAAGAGGCAACCAAATGATGTGTCTCTCTCACATCGATGTTCCTCCCTCCTTCCCTCCCTCCCTCCATCCATCCCTTCCTCCTTTCCCCTCCTTCCTTTCCACTCTCTCGCTAAATTCAATGGAAAAAATATCTTTGGATGAGGACTAACAATAACAACAACAAAAATTAGAAGACAAACAAATGTAAAAGTTAGCAAGGCAGGTAAGGCCATGACTAGTATGACTATAGTTGAGAAGTATGAGTACTAAGATTTTTTTAGACATTACAGGTATCTGTGCTATAGGAGCATAAAGATAAAGGTGGAAACACCAGGTGTTGGGGCTGAGGAGGTGAGTAAGGGCCACGCCATGAATGGCATGGCTTGGCATACTTGTAGGCATGGAATTTTCCCTTTAGTTGAGACATTTATAACCTGAGTGCATGCACCCCGCTCATCAAATATAGAGGGATACTTGCATGAATCCTAGACCATCAGTGACCCTGACGTTGCATAAGCATTGTAAGATTATGATCATAAATAAAATTTTTGGAAAAAAAAAGAAAGGCCAGAACATTTGTTCATTTTTAAAGTGCCCCATGGCTTCTAACAAGCACAGAACTATCAGTGTAGCAAATGGGAATTCACCGCATAGATTGAAAGTGTGCCACGCGTCCTGTGTGTAAAAGACACGTCCATGCTGAGCGTTTGGATGGTGGATGCCTCAGGTAGAAGCGTGAAACTGACGAGAAAATTCCACTTGACTTGTAGGACCAGCATCTTTGCATCCCTGGCACCCAGCACACAGGTAGCCCCCTCGAGCCCACGTTTAGTCAACATTCCGTAAGTGTTTGAACAGGGTAAGACTGAAGGCAGGAAGAGCAGTTACCTCTCACATGCAATTATCCAGTCAGAGATGACAAGTGTCAAGAATAAAAGAGCAATAATTTGGGTGCAGCAGAAATGACATATTTGAGAGACATTTTAGAGGTAAAGCAACAAGACTCCACAACTGATTGATTGGCTCTGAGGGAGGAATTGAGAATGCTTTCCTGTTTTATAGGCTAGATGATGGATGCCAATGCCATTCCGTGCTTCTCTTTAAGAGCAGCTATCTTATACTGTCTTGTATTAAATTACCATGAACATACCATATCTTTGTTGTTGTTAATCCATAATTGAGGATATTTTTTCCATTGATTTTTGGGGAGAGTGGATGAGAGAGGGGAAGACAGAGAGAAACATTGATGTCAGAGAAACACATCAATTGGTTGCCTCCTGCACCAGCCCCGACCAGGGCCCAGGCTGGAAGGAGCCTGCAACCAAGATACATACCCCTTGACCAGAATCGAACCTGGGACCCTTTGGTCCGCAGACTGATGCTCTGTCCACGGAGCCAGATCACTTGGGGCAAGACTATAGATTTCTAAAAGTCATGCTTTTATTTTTTTAATTTTCATGGTATTCTCGACAGCTGTTGGGTTTGTGATGTCCAGCTAAGATGTACTTGGGAAATATATGTTGAAAAAGATCTAAAGATGCCAAAGAGGATGCAGTCAAATTTCTAGTATCTTCATAAATGATTAGCTTTTGTCTCCCATTTTCAAAGTTCCTTACAGTTGATGCCTCACAGTAGTTTTCTGTTTCTGTGAGGGAACAGAGAGCTGCAGGAATCTCTTATAGATGGAATACAAAGCAAAGGGGTATGGCTGCACTTGGTAAACAGTGAAGGGAGAGAAGTTGTCCAGACAGGATTTGGGAGCTCCTATTGGAGACTCCCCAAGAGCAGTTCCTCACTGATTTGTTTTACATTTTGAGTTTTTAAATTCACTTGGAAAGTTCTTTTAAATTCAAGCAGAGAGGGGATGAAACTCTCCGACACAGAGAAATATGTTTTCGCAAACCAGGTGCAGAGATTGAGAGGGCTAGTTTGATGGAGACTATGTTTTATTTGTTTAGCATCACTTCAGCAATGTACTACATAAGCACAAGCATGCATTTCTTCAGCAGATGGTCCGCTGCTGGTGGGGTGAGTCCCTGACAATCTAGAAAGGTGGTATGGTGTGTTGGAAAGGACAGTGGTTCTAGAGCCAGAAAGACTTAATTTCAGTTTCCTCCCATTGGTAATTTTTAATTGTATGACCTTGCGAGAGATTTCTGACCTCTTTGAGGAATATTTCTATTGTTTTTTTTTAATCTATTTTTATTGATTTCAGAGAGGAAGGGAGAGGGAGAGAGCGATAGAAACATTAATGATGAGAGAATCATTGATCAGATGCCTCCTGCACGCCCCCTACTGGGGATCAAGCTGGCAACGCAGGCATATGCCCTTGACCAGAATCAAAGCCGTGACCCTTTAGTCCGCAGGCTGACGCTCTAACCACTGAGCAAAACCGGCTAGGGCTATTTGTTTTTTTGTTTGTTTGCTTATTTGTCCATTCTCACCATTGGTAATTTTTAATTGTATGACCTTGCGAGAGATTTCTGACCTCTTTGAGGAATATTTCTATTGTTTTTTTTTAATCTATTTTTATTGATTTCAGAGAGGAAGGGAGAGGGAGAGAGCGATAGAAACATTAATGATGAGAGAATCATTGATCAGATGCCTCCTGCACGCCCCCTACTGGGGATCAAGCTGGCAACGCAGGCATATGCCCTTGACCAGAATCAAAGCCGTGACCCTTTAGTCCGCAGGCTGACGCTCTAACCACTGAGCAAAGCTGGCTAAGGCTACTATTATTTTTTGAAAACAGGAATAATGTCAACAGCTAATATATTCTAAGCAATATGCAATACCTATAACTGCTCTGCTTTTATTTATTAACTTAGTTTACCTAAGAACAAGTCCATGAGATAGAAGGTACTATCTCCATTTTATAGATTCGTAAACCAAGGCTCCAAAGGATTAAGTAACACTGCCAGATAACACAAGGAGTAAATGGCATTCTGGCCCCAGCCCCACACTGTGAACCACTACAGACCTAGTAGGACTATAATGAAGATAAATGATAACTTTTGTAAAATTTAAAAATATTGGATAAACATTTGATTCGGTATCATCATTAGTAACATTAACATGATATACAGTCAGGTAGGCTTTTGCAGGGAGAACTGTTGGGTCTCAGTACAATTTATATTGTTAGGTTTTTGTAAAGGAAAAGTATGTTTTGAACCAAAATCATGAATTTTTGGATCATATTCAGATATGAACTAGGGACCACCTGTACCAAAAACTGGGGAGGAAGCGTTTCTAAACAGGTGGCACAGCTGTTAAAGGGCTTCAGTCCCTCTTCCTTGTTTCCATCTCAAGTGTTTTGAGACTCTCTAAATTCTTTGTGGCAAAAGAAGAATTAGACAAAAACCTATATAATCTTCACCAAACTTTCTAAATAAAATAAAGTTAATCTTTTGTAGGATCTTGACTTTTTTGTCTGATGTTTTTAAATAAAAATCATTGTCAAAATGAACACATTAATGTATGTATACCATAAAACAGCCTACTAATCGCACATTGATATTAGTTCTATCCCAAACAGCATAATATTTAATATTTTAAATAAGTTTGAGCCTTAAAGCCAGAAATAATGTTAATGCCTTTATGATAATAAAATAGGGTGATGACATAGAGAGTAGTATGGGAGGGGCTTTATAAGAAAAGGTGGACAAGGATATCCTCCTGGACAGACGAGAGTTGAGATCTGAATAGTCAATAGGAGGCAATGTAGGTTAATCTCTTTGGCAGCCACCCTGGTATTGTAACAAGTTTAGTGTATTCAATGGCGAGATTTGAGAAGACCCTTGGAGTAAGTGTCTCTGAATGGAGCTATTTTTATTCCTAGTAACTTTTATTTTTAATGAGAAATTCACAATTCTTATGTATGTTAAAATTTTAAAACCAGTGTTATACTCAGGAAAAAGTGAAGGAGACCCAGTCCTGCAGCCGAATGTATTCTCTTGCTCCACAAAGGGGCTCGAGGGCATGGACTTTGGGTCGCCTAGATTTACATTCAGAACTTGGGCAAGTTACCCAAGATCCATCTGCAGTTTTCTCATACTCTTAAAGCAGGAAACAATAGGATTTAGTTAATAGGATTGATGTGGAGATCAATTTACTATGTATCTTAGTAAATTGATAGGTACTATATATTCTTAATAACTATTGAGAAGTATAAGTAGTCATTTAAGAGAGGTAGACTGGATAAAGATTAAGGACAGTTGCAGTTTTACAACAATATTTACTTTTGTGTTTGAATTAAAAAATAATGTTTGCTAGTATTTTAAAACATTGTAACTTTTTATTGGTACACAGGTTGCATTTCAATGCAAATTAGACATTATTTCAGCCGACTTTACTAGCAGGATTAGCTCAGAAAACAACTGCAGAGCAGCGCCCTAAAGCTATGACAGGGCACAGATATCCTGTTTAAAACAAGACTCCTGTCTTGGCATGGAGACTAACAATTATGAGTGAGAGCTACTATTCTCCAGGTGTTACACAGGTGTTTTCTCTTTCATTCACATCATTGTGCCATGAGGAAGGTGTTATTATTATTTCCGTCATTCAAGAAGGGGCTCTTAGGCGCTCATAATTTAAGTAACTCGCCTAAAGCCACATAGCTAGTTAGAGGTAATGCCCAGATTTGAGCATAAATCTCTGTCTGCAAACAACAGCCTTTCTCCCACAAAAATCCATTAGGTTAAAAAACAACAAGAAAGTTTCATTTTAATTATCTGTATGTCTTAGGTTAAAATTATGTGGGGGCTTTAATTGTACTAACTTAAATTTATTTTTATTTGGCTATTAATAGACAATCTTGGCTATTTTTATATTTATTATTATGAGTAAGAAAGCTTGCAAAGTTTTAAAATTAAAGAAGTACAATTTCCATGTCTCTTTGGGGAAGAGAAGTGAAAAGCTAACGCCTAACTGGAAAGCTGTTATCCACTCTTTTGGTTTTAGGGCATAAAGTGGCTTGTTTGGCTTAATCTTGTGAAGTCACTTAAATTGTGTAACACGAAATCCTCAAATAACACCATCCCAACTATCTACATCTGTCGTTTTGCCTAATAAAATATGTTCTGCTTTTTGAGATTCAGAGATTAAAAATGGCTATAAATCAATGGAATGAAACTTCCTTCCACGTTAAAAAGGCAACTGGGAGCTATTAATACTCAGGTCAAACTTTGGTTTCTAGTAGCTTGTCACTTCCCCTTTTAAGTGTGCTGTATTTCCACCAGCAGGCCTTCCTGTTACCCTGAAAAATTAGAGACAATCTTGGCACATGCTAACCTCATGGAGGCAATAGCATTTAGTAAAGTAAATAAGCTTTGAGTTCATATTCTGCTGTTCTCCTTGAAGTGCGCACAGGAATGATAAATATTATGTTTCCAGAGCAAGAGCAGAAAAGTGAAACACTGGTCTTCTCTTTTGAAAGACTGAGTGTGGCTGCAGCCACTCCATCTTAAAACACCATCACGTGAAATTTGGAAACAAATGGTTTCCCCAACCAGGATAAAGAGAAGAGAAATGCCTTGCATATACATTCAAAGCCATTGTATATATGACGAGTCTTGGGCTTTTCAAAGCTGCAGAAAACATGGTTGGAGCCTTTGTGCTGCTCTTGAAAAGGATCAAAGCGTGGCTCTGATGCTATGTGGAGGCACACTCCCAGCGACTCTGTGTAAATCTCCTCTCCAGCAGCTGAGCACGGAGTCACTGACCTGGCATTGTCCACGATGTCAGGGGAGAGAGAGACAAGAGAAAAGGACAGAAGGGGGCGTCTGCAGTGAACAACTGATGAATGTGTTGAAAGTAAAATGGACATGTCTCCACTGTCCTCTACGTTTCCCCCAAACTTGTTTCTTTGTTTTGAAGCCAAATGCAATAAGTAGGCTAAACAATGAGTCATGTTGACTTAAATAATGTTTAGATAAAATAGCTGTCTCTTTGGGGGAACATCTCTGTATTTCTTTGTGCATAAAGTCTGGTTCTTTGGAGATGAGATTTTATGGCACACAGCTTATTATATTTTCCCTGTGTGCAAATGGAAATGGGTTTAAGAATGTATCAAGGGAAAGCAGAGTTTAAGACTTTTGGTTGGTGGAGGGACAGGATTGTTAAATTCCAAATAGTCTATCTTACTAAAAGTTGTGGGTGGTCTTCTGAAAGAATCTAGTATGAGACTGTGTTTACATCATGCTAACCTGTAAAGAGTGTTTGCACTGCCTAATTCTTGATTAAAGAGTAATTATAAATCCTACAACTGACAGAATATTGAGTTGAGCCATCAGTATTATCAGACTCGTACTTCTAATGGAACACATTATGAAGGAGAATGTTAAATTGAAAATTTTCCAAGATTTCTGTGTATTCATACTTACTTTTATGCAGACATCTTATAGTTTAGCTATACAGGTATTTTACTCTACTTCATTCACTTACTATTGTATTAAAGTAGTATCACCCTTGAGAATGCTTCATTAGCATTATTCTTTCTAACTAATTTGTACTTGCATGTACTTTCTCAGAATTTTTTATTGGCGCCTCAAGCAACTTTAGAAAAGTTCAACCTCTTTGGTTTGTTGTGCAAGGAGTTTGCCTCTTTGCATGTTGCTTGTGTGAGATTCAGGAAGTTTGCATTTCTGTCATGTTGATACCTTATTTCTGCTTAAAAAGACCATTCAAATCCTCTTCTTTATCAGCTACGAAACTAATCATCCTTGAATCTTCCACATAAGACCTCTACTTTCCACTCCCTAGAAACGCTTATCTCTTTAGTAACTCGTATTTATCCCTAAGGTCACAGCTTATATGACACTTCCCCACGGAAGCTCTTCCTGACCCCTGATGTAAAGCAGCTGTCCTTGACTTAAACACTTATCCTGTCTTTTACAATATTTTTTTTGCACTTATTACTGTGATTTTTAGTTTAAAAGAGTGGCTCAACTACTATTTGTTGAAAAAAGAAATAAGGTCAAACTTTTCCTTCTGTTTAAGATCCCCCTCTATTTCCAGGAAAACTTAATCTTCCTTCTTCAAAGCTCCTTTAATTTCTTTTTTTTAAAATATATTTTTATTGATTTCAGAGAGGAACGGAGAGGGAGAGAAATAGAAACATCAATGATGAGAGAGGATCATTGATTGGCTGCCTTTTGCACGCCCCCCTACTGGGGATTGAGCCACAACCTGGGCATGTCCCCTTGACCGGGAATTAAACCTGAGACCTTTTTTTAAAAATATATTTTATTGATTTTTTACAGAAAGGAAGGGATAGAGAGTTAGAAACATTGATGAGAGAGAAACATCAATTCAGCTGCCTCCTGCACATCCCTACTGGGGACATGCCCACAACCAAGGTATATGCCCTTGTCCGGAATCAAACCTGGGACCCTTCAGTCTGCAGGCCGATGCTCCATCCACTGAGCCAAACTGGTTAGGGTGAACCTGAGACCTTTCAATCTACAGGCCAATGTTCTATCCACTGAGACAAACCAGCTAAGGCAAAGCTCCTTTAATTTCACCTCCTTATACTACAATGGTTTGTGTATCTCCATTCTAGACTGTCCACTCTGAGGGGAAAGACCAAGAATTTTCATTATTTTACCCAGTCCCTAGCTCATATACTATTTATTGAATGGATGAGTAAATATATACCTCAAAGAATATTTTAATTTTGTGTAGAGCCTGCTGTATTATATAAAATATAAGCTTTATGTTATAGAAAACTGTGGAGTGAAGGGCCAGAAAACTTTATGAGGGAGAAACAGGACAAGAGATTTCACTCAGCAATGGAATTTTCTACAACTGTTGCTCTAATCAAGTACTAGAATGTTGAGGAGACACTTCCACTGGAAGCCACGGTGTATACAAAGGAAGTGTTATTGAAACCATGGAAAACCAACAAGTAGTATAAATTGTATGGTAGACATGTGTTAAATGCTACTGTAAGAATCTTTCCATGTGATAGTTTAGTGTGGTCCTTTTGGGGTTCGCGGGGGGGGGGGGCGGTCTGTGGTACTCTGCTCTGGGATTTTGCTGGCATTCCACATCACATCAGCCTCCGCTCCTCACCTGGCCCGCTGCACACGTGTTGGTGAAGTATCATCTTCCCATCCTTACATTTCTCTGTCTCACCGCCCAGGACTTTTAGTATTAATATTTAAAAATATGTCCGCCTACTTTATTTTCCATGAATAATTTTTAACAACTGCTTTCATATTGAATATAGCCTACTTTTAAAACTAAACAGCCTGAGAAAATAGTTTTCATATCTTCAAATCTCTACATAGACAATTGTAGTGGCTGCAAATATTATATTTAGTAGAAGTACACTAATTTACACCATTCATTCTCAAGCTCCAGTTGTTATTCTGTGCCCCGCCCTCTCTTTTTTCTTTGTGGTTATGTTTCTGCTTCTGTTTTGCTGCCAACCTTGAAACTACCGTTCCCCACATGGACACGCTGTTTTTGAGCACTTTGCCCCAAAGCATCTTCTCCGAAGTGTCAAGGGCTCTGGAGAGGAGGTGTCGGGTGAAGTGTTTCCTCCTCTTCACCTTTATCTCCCGTTTCCATGTGGAGTGGACAGTCTGAACTAGGCCTCCCTGACAGCCCGAATGCTCGCCCCTGCTGTCCTCTGCAGCTTAGCAACGGGTCCAGATTTAGTTCTACTTTTCAGAAGTTACTTCCTTCCAATGCAGAGACTCGCAAGACAATTTAGTTATTTTCTAACTGTCTGTTCTTCCTCTTCTGAGATAGAATCCAAAACCACTGCCCGTACAAGGAGCCTGATACTGGCACCTGACATCTTTGAAGTCTACTCTCATGCTTCCCAAGTAAGTTAGAGGAAGGGACTTACGTTAGAACTTATAATTGTCCAGTTTATTGAACCACACAACACACATAGAATATGTTTTAGGTACGGGGAAGGAAAGTTTGATTTGGGTTTAGCTTCATATGGTGTCCAGAAAAGACACAGTTATATGACTGTGGTCATGTTTCTAAGATAGGCTTTAAACAGGCCCTTTCTTCCTGTCAGATTAATCATAATAGGAAGGGCCCAGTCAGCTTTACAGATATTCTGCAATAGTAGATAACACGGGTAGAATCTGAAAAAGAGGTTATTTTCATGAACACTTATTGCTGCAGAAGGGAACATGAGGGATCATTCTGATTAATAAATAATCTCATTCTTCCTTTTGTTTTGTCGATTTAAGGTCCAAAGTGAGGGAGAGAAGGTAGAAGGAGTGATTGCAGGAAGGGGGCACACCAAGGCCTGTATCAACAAATGGGGAAGCTAGAGCTTTATCCCTAGTTGGCTAACTCCAAAACAGAGCCTCCCCCTCCATTCACTTTACCTTTTAATAGTAATAAAATATTATCACAAACACTCCAATTTTTGAAATTTGATAGCATAGTTTTCTTTTATTGGTTCAGGCTCATAATTTTTAGTTCACCAAGATTAAGAGATTCTAAAACTCAATGAAGCAGGCGGGGAAAGGGCAGGGTAGAATGTGAATGAACAAATAGCTTTATCTCATATTCAGAGGCAGTTCAACTGCAAAACTTTACAGAAGACAGAACGGATCTTCCACCACTGAACCCATGGCGTTTTAGATCATTTCAAATGATCTTCCACTTTCAGACAGCCTTTAAGAGAAAACCACAAAGAGAAATTGAGCAAATACCAGCAGACCTCAGACCTGACCTCATCTAGAGGATCAAGGAAGTCTTTATGAATCCGTCCAATTTCAATTACATGGAAGCTACTGCTTGAGTTCTGAGTAGGAGTGAGAAGAAAGCAGGAAGAATCCTTTCAGCAGCAGAAATAACACCCACAAAGGCCCTGAGGCAGAAGGGAGGGAGGGAAGTAGTTTGAAGATGTGAAAAAAGAAGACCAGGAGGGCGAGAACACAAAGGAAATAGGCAGATACTATAGTGATGATTGAGATTTTCCACTGAGGTAATCTTGGACCAGATCATGGCAGGTCTTAAAGGCCATGTTAAGAACTCTGGATTTTGTGCTAAAAGTAATTGAAAGCCATCCAGACAAGACGAGGGAGCTTAAAAGTACAGTGATCATATAATTTAACATCCAAACCATGCGTCTTTTAAATGCAGAGGGGGCAGTATTTGCTGAGAAAACAGCCGGGGTAAGAGAGTACCTGATTGAGCTCACAGGTTAAGAAACTCAGATTGCTGTGAATCCTGATTCTAGCCCAGCCGTGGGCAAACTACGGCCACGTTTGAAATGAATAAAACTATTGAAAAAAAAGACCGTACCCTTTTATGTAATGATGTTTACTTTGAATTTATATTAGTTCACACAAACACTCCATCCATGCTTTTGTTCCGGCCCTCCGGTCCAGTTTAAGAACCCATGGTGGCCCTCGAGTCAAAAAGTTTGCCCACGCCTGGTCTATCCTCTTCTACTCATTACTGTCTGATCTTTGTTACATTGCTCCATGAGCTGAATTTTAGTTTCTTTATATGTAGAACAGGACTAATGTTAAGGCCTAACACAAAAACTTTAAAAAGAAAAACTTTATTGCTGAAAGTATTGTGTATGTTCCCTTTTTCTCTCCCACTACCCCTTTACAGCCCTGCCCCTGCCCCAAGACTCCACCACCCTATTGTCTGTGCCCAGGGGTTAGGGATTTATACACATAAACATAAAAGCTCTGAATGCAAGTTACATGAAATCATTTTATAAGGCACCTAGAATAGCTACGCTTACTGATAAATCCACAAGTGATAGCGATTTGGGACTGTTATTATTATTATTTAGTTTATTTTTATTGTTAGTGTATTTTATTTATTGTTGTATTACAGATGTCCCTCAACTCCCTTTGCCCCCCTCCACCAGGCTCCCACCCCACCCCAGGCCTTCACCTCAGTATTGTCTCTACCCATGGCTTATACATACATGCAAATAAGCGATTTGGTTCATCTCTCCAGCTGGGTTCATCTCTCCCTTCCTCTGAGATTCTGTTTGGTGCTTATGTGTCTCTGGACCTATTTGTTGGTCAGTTTATTTTGTTCATTAGATTCCACATATAAGTGGCATCATGTGATATTTGTCTTTCTCTGACTGGCATATTTCGCTTTGCAGCACAATCCCTCCCGTCCCTGTATGGCTATGCTGTCTCAAAGGATAATGGAAGTATTATTTTTGAGCAAATGTGGTTTTAACAAAATGCCTTCTGGTCTCTCTTTGCCTTAGGAATTAGGAGCTGTGGTTTCAGTCTTCTGAAGGTTCACTGCTCTTGATTTTATCTGCCCGTTTGCCCTAAAGGGACAGGTGAAGTTCAGTTTTTAACCCATTTGAAAAAAGTGAGCCTCTGGGAGAGGATGGGACAGGAAAGCCCCATCTACTCAAAATTCTTCTGGGGGTTAGACATTCAGAAGAAGAAATCACTCTGAGGGTAGCAATATCGCTGAAATAAACGATATCCTAAGGATTTCCTTTGAAATCTGCAGATGCCCGTTCTGCCTGAGAGAGAGCGGAGGTTTATGGTGTCAACTTCATGGTGGGCTGAGCAAACAGAGTGTGGTTAACGTGACAGAAGATGATGGAAGTTTCAGTCAAAGACAGACCACATATACCATGGTGTCTGATAATCTTATAATCTTAAGATTATACTGGACTATAAGCAAATGTTTGCGATATTGAAAGTATTGAATTTGCTGCTACCTCTACGTGCTTTAAATAGACCAGGAAGGTCGGCATGCTGTCCACACAGCTTGCTGGCAGCTGGGCCAAGGGACTATCTAGGAAGGAGGAGGAATAGGCTGGGGAGGAGGGGTACCTAGGAGCCTGCTCCATGCACGCCTGCCCACAAACGGACATGCACACACACACACGCACACACACGCACACACACATGCACATACACCCTTGTGCACAAACTCATTTCCCTTCTTTCCCCTCCCTCCCTTTCTTCCTCTCTCTCCTTTTTCTATCCTCCCACTCCTCTCCCTCTCCCTTTCATTATTTCGCTTCTTAAGCTTTACCTCTCTGGGTCTCTGGATCTCTGCTCTCCTTTTTCCCCTCCCCTTCTCTTCCTTCTTGCTCTCTCCCTCACTCCCTCTGTCCTGATGTCTACTCCTCTCAGCGCCTGCCTTCACAGCCCTCCCCTTGCATCCCCAGTGGGTGCAAGTGTGCTCGCACAGCCTTTACTGTATCTTTTCTTTTTAGATACACAAATGATATTGTGTTACAATTGCCTACAATATTTAGTATAGTAAATGGCTGCACAAGCTTGTAGCCTGGGAGCAACTGGCGGACCACTGGTGGTCCGTGAGGTCCGAAAGGTTGGCGACTGCTGGGCTAGACAATATAACCCATGTGTGGAGTAGGCTATCCCATCTAGTTGGTGTTAGCACTCCATGATGTAAGCACCATGATCAAATGGCCTAAAGACGCGTCTCTCATAATGTGCCTCCATTGGCAAGTGAAGCATGACCGAAACAGAATGAAAGGTAAAATTTGGAATTGTCGTAAGGCCATGGTATCTTCATATTTGTGTCCACTTATCTGAGCAAAGTGTCCAGCCTGCTGTGGTAAGAGCTCAATAAATATGTATTGAATACATCAATTACATAAATTAATAACATGTCAAGAACTTTAAATCTAATTAATGAGTAACCGTTGCATATGTTTCTAATAGAGAGACCTCTGGGAGTTGATTTTTAATCAAGTAATATTTGGCCTGAATTTCAAATTTATAAAAGGCCAAAGATAATTTAGTATTCTGAGCAAATGAGTTGCCCTTCTTAGTAGTTTGAGATATATATTATTCATTAAAGAAAACCCTAGACTCTCCACCCTCCTCCACTGGGGGACAGAGAGAGAGAGAGAGAGAGAGAGAGAGAGAGCGCGCTATTTGAGTTATTTTGACTTAAGTTCGGCCAAATATTAGGATCACTGACTGGCCCTAACCAGTTTGGCTGAGTGGATAGAGCGTCGGCCTGTGGACTGAAGGGTCCCAGGTTCAATTGTGGTCAAGGGCATGTACCTTGGCCGCATTTCTCTCTCATCAATGTTTCTAGCTCTCTACCCCTCTCCCTTCCTCTCTGTAAAAAATCAATAAAATATATTTTATAAAAAAAAGATCACCAACTGACTTAACAGAGAACAAACATTAGTTCTTACTGTGGTTAGGGGCAAAGTGTGATTTACAGACAGCATATGTTATACCTATTAAACTATATTGTAATTGCTACAGCAATATGTTGACTATCTTCAGTAGGACCCCAAAGCTTATACTGCTAGGGTTTATATTTTGGGGGAATGTACTGTTCCCCCAGCCTTGGTTAAATTCTCCAGGCTCACAAAAATTTCTATCACAAAGAAAAGTCCATGTTCATACATGAATTTCAGGTAAGCATATTGAGCTACAGATTTTCCCTCAGGGAACATTGGCATGGAACGCATGACAGTACTTTCCCATCATAGAACTCTACAGTAATGTA
Organism: Myotis davidii; assembly: GCF_000327345.1. Lineage (NCBI taxonomy): Eukaryota > Metazoa > Chordata > Mammalia > Chiroptera > Vespertilionidae > Myotis > Myotis davidii. Next base: position 4,480,552 of record NW_006300375.1, read on the forward strand.
GATTTCAGGATAGAAGCATGCAGTATTTTTTTAATAATGTTTCCCAGGAGATTTTCCCAGGGACTTGGAGACCTACACTGCCCTTCGGGGGCCACCACGTTTTCTAATACCGCATACTCTCAGCCAAAGTTCCTTTCGATCAGTTGAGCATGTCCTGAGAAACAAAACAACTAGTTGTACTTCCAGTGCTGTAAAAAAGGATGACATCATTGCTAAGATTTAAAGAACTGTAACACAGCGCCATTCTTTTCATTTGTTTAGAGGAGAAACCAATAATGGTGATTTCCTTTTCTCACTGTACCCACTTCATTAAATTAGTCATTTTCTCTAACTGTATTCATCGACTTAAGTTGGCCCTACATTAAACCAAAATGACGGATTCTTTAGTCATTCTTTTCATAGATAGATAAAAATCTTCAATGCTTTGAACTCATCTCTTTATTAAGTAAAAAAAATAAATAAAAATTTCGTATTTTGGTGGGTTTTGTTTTCCCAAGCCCCAAAGTTCAATTAGGGCTAACTAACAGCAACTTAAATAGCATTTTAACTCAATAGCCTTGGCTTGTAGGCTTCCAACGGGGGCCCTTCTAAAGTAAATCTTCCTTGGTTAACAGCTGTCAACTGTCAGTGAGCTAAAGGTAATTAAATTTGAAGATAGCTTTATGGCTCAGAAAAATAGATAAAAATCCTCAGACCAGAAAGGTCTTAAGTTAATGTAGTTATTGCTCCCTGTGGTATTTGAATTAATGCAAGAAATTGATTATTTTCTAACAAAACATTAAAGAGGAGAACGGCCATTGTTTGTTAATTGCAGGTAAAATTCAGTTGGGGCTGTTTTCCCTACTAAGATCACATTCTTGATTTCACTTCATTATAGATTAGGAAGAAAAGGGAAAAAGAAAAAAAAAGAGAAAGAAATCATGGTAGCAAGGGTGAGAAGGTGGTAGTCAGGGTCTTTGAACACTCAAAAGATGTATTAGCTGGTAAGGTTTCAACAACAGAAATGAAAACTTCAAGGTGCCTAAGAAATACAAGAATTTTTTTTTAATTTTACATAACAGCAGTAGTTCAGTTAAAGCACAGTTCCAGGGGAGTTCAGAGATTAAGTGCTTTTTTAAAGAACTGAGCTTTTCCCCCCTAAATTCCTG
>NW_006300375.1:4481755-4509881 GCF_000327345.1 Myotis davidii
AGCTAGTAATCCTGGTAGCTGCACAATTGACAAGTATAATATGCTCACACAGCAACGTCCAGAGGTAGAAAAAGTGGCACCTTTTTGGGGTGCCACTTTTTGAGACCCAAGAAATATTTTCAGTACCCCTGCAGAAGGCTTCTCTATAAGTCTCATAGACCATAACTAGTCAGAGGCCACATTTAAACCACTCACTGGTTAGGGGAATGGAACCACTATTGTTGGCCTAGACCAGCTCTGCCAACAGGAAATTTTATTACGGGAATCGAACCATGACCTCATGGTTCATAGGTCAGGGCTCAACCACTGAGCCAGGCCTGCGGGCCAGAAAGTGTATTCTTGTACAGTTTTTCATTCTTTTATGATTATGATCAAAAGAACAAAGAAAACATCAACTCTTTGAAAGGAAAAGTCTTAAGTTGTGCAAAGAGCATTTTGACTAGAAAGAAAATTGATTCTGCTATAATTGTTATTGATTTTTGTGTTGTCATGGTGCATTCATTATAGTCAAAGTTCAGCGGTGCAGGCACATATTTAATGTAAAAGAAGTTAAATAAACATGAGTCACTGTTCATTGAGATACTGAAATCTAACAATTCAGAACATCTGAAAATTCATTCTTTTTCCTTATAATATATACATGAACATTTAAATGACATTAACTTTTTATGGAGTATACTGGGGAAAAATAGGTTTCTTTTTAAGTAATTTATCAAAAAAACATATTGAACTGGTTAGAATTATGTTGAGGGAGTAAGGTAAATATTTAGAGCAGGGAAATAATTCTAAAATGATGTACTGAGTCCAACAAGAAAACATTAAGACAAACTAGGAAGACATTCACACGGCCATTGTTTGTTTGTTTGTTGGGCTTTTATTTGTGTTTCAATCTGCTAACTTTACTATATATTTTTGGCTAATCTGTTTGAACTAGTTGATATGACATCCAGGAATAAAACTCAATTGAGATTCTTACAAAATGTGAATAATTTTGTAATCAATGTCATCACTATAAACTTTAAAATTACATTTATCGATTTATGTTTTATTTCAGAGACAATGAATAAAAATATTCACTGAAATAACTCTAATTTATAATTAATTTATTATTGTAGGAGGAAAATGTGTCTTTACAGTTTTGGATAAATATTTCTGTAAGATAATTTTTATTAAAATAATAGATCATTGAACCATGTCTATTTTCACTGTGTTGTTCACTATTTCAGAGCTTCGAGAAACCAAGACCTCTGAGTACTTCAGCCTGTCTCACCACCCTTTAGACTATAGGATATTATTAATGGATGAAGATCAGGACCGGATATATGTGGGCAGCAAAGATCACATTCTTTCCTTGAATATTAACAATATAAGTCAAGAAGCTTTGAGTGTAAGTGTATTACTTTTGTGAGGGCAATGTTGATCTCTTACTTGCTTTTTTCTTTAAAGACTTAAAATACAATAATAAATTATGTATTTCATTAGAACAATAGAAAATACCAGTTGCATGTTTATACGTAATTGGAAGTTCGTATTTATTTAATGGACTGAAAATATAAAATCAATTCCATTTTCTTTGTCTAGTTTTATAGTTTTAAACAATCTAAAATCTGAAGCTGAGAAAACACTTCCTGTTTATACATATATAGAATGAGAAAAAAAGAAGACAAGAGTATAGCATGAAAAAAAATAGTCGGATTAAAGGAAGACCTACCTTGTCATTTATTTGTAATTCAAGAAGTCCTTGGAAGAAACACAATTATTAAATGCACTATTCTTTGAACAAATGTAGCCCGTCTTTGTCATTCTGTTTCACAACAAGGAAATAAATTGAGACTCACTGGAGTAAAGAAATAAAAGTAGATTCATTATAAATTTATTACAGAAAGGAGATTTCTGGACTTGCTATTTTAAAAATGGACAGCAGACAAAGAAATAATCTTCACTACCAGACCTGAGCCAAGGCAACAACGACTTGGAATGCTAGGACAGTATTTCAGAGCAGGAGCCATTTGGATTCTATCCAAGCTATTTTAACTGTGGATGTACCTAGGTGCCCATTTTAATTAAATCCACCAGCCTAGCTTGTAGTTTTCTCAAAATAATATTAAACTGAGATTGCAATATAAATGTAAATTCATTGTGATATAAGCAGTTGGAAAAAGTGTACTATAAATAAAAAAGAGGAAATATACCTTATATTGTGCACATTAATAATGACCTCATTTTAATATAATAGCATTAGTAAGGGGGCATATATTGAAGTGCTTTTGTTAAAAGAAAGATTGATGGAAGGGATAAAAACATAAGTCTTACAATAAAATTTTAAAATCCATATTCATTTAAGTTCATAAAATGAAAGAAGATAGAATTTTGAAGTAGAAATACAGAAACATCTTAAAGAAATCTGTTAGCATAAAGTAAATGACGAGCACTGAGCTGTCCTATGTACAGGGAGATTTATGCAATCTATATTTTCCTTTCTGAGCAGGTTTTCTGGCCAGCGTCTACAATCAAAGTCGAAGAGTGCAAAATGGCTGGCAAAGATCCCACAGTGAGTGCTTTAAAAAAAAAAAAACCCAAAACTTAAATATTTGGTCTTCGAATCCATGTATCTTGAGTGCAGCCAGGAGTGAGACAACCGGTGTTGGTGTTTTAAATCCTCTGCTGGACACATGGTAAAAAATGTAAATACAGAAAGATTGGAACTCTTAAACATTGTCATTTAGGAATTCCTGACTGGGTAAAACTTTCTTGACTTGCGTTCATTATTGCACCCTGACACTTTTCATGATGAATTTCAGTAATAACCCCTGTTCCAAGCGGATCCAACCTGTGGAATTCTCAGGAGGCTGCTGAAATAATGATAATGCAAGACTCTGGACCAACTCCCAGATACCATGTGGGCTTTTCCTAAGAAAGATTCTCAGCAGAAGGGTTGTGGTTAGCCAGCACATTCCAGAGGCATAAATCACCAGTGGTGACTGGTGTCTTTGTTAATTAAAAATAACCATAGAAACAAAATTGAGACAGGTATAAATATCAATAGATTGTCAATGTGAGGCACTAGAAACACTTGTAAAAATTATGTTTCTTCCAGAGTCAAGGAATAAATCTATATTGATTGCTGCTAACGACTTGCTGAAACTGACAGATTATGCTTTTTTTTTTAATTAATCCTCACCCCAGGATATATTTTCCACTGATTTTTAGAGACAGTGGAAAGGAGGGAGGGAGGGAGGGAGGGAGCGAGAGAAAGAGAACATCAATTTGAGAGAAACACATTTATTCGGGTCAAGCCCATGACCCTCTAGCCACTGAGATACACTGGCCAGGACTGACAGATTATTCTTGAATATTATAAAATAAATACAGGAAAAAATATCTAATGTGCACAAGTCATTTAATGCTTATAATGAAGCATATATGTCATTTCACCTTATTTCAAATCATGAAAAAAATAACATAATAGATCCAAGTATCAAGATTACTTGTTCTTATATTAATAACTTGGTTGCCCGGCTGGTGTGGCTCAGTGGTTGAATGTTGACCTATGAACCAGGAGGTCAGGGTTCAATTCCCGGTCAGGGCACATGCCCAGTAGGGAGCATGCAGGGGTAGCTAATCCATGATTCTCTGACATTATTGATGTTTCTCTCTCTTCCTCTTCTTTCCTCTCTCTGATATACATTTTTTAAAAGATACTTAAAAAAAGAAGTTTCTTTTTTTTAATCATCACCAAAGGACATGTTTATTGATTTTAGAGAGAGAGGGAGAGCGAGAGACAGAGAGAAAGGGAGAGACATTGATGTGAGAGGTAAACTTCAATCAGTTTCCTCCTGTTTGCACCCCAACTTGGGATTGAAAGTGCAATCTAAGTATGTGCCCTGACTTGGGATCAGACCTGCAACCTTTTGATGTATGGGACAATCCTCCAACCAATTGAGCCACCCAGCCAGGGCAGAAGTTTCTTTAGATAATTCATTCTTTCAATCATTTTTCAAAAAATACTGATACCTACTATGCATCTGGCATAATGTTAATTGCTAGAGATACAATTTTCTGCTAAAATAGACATATTTGACTCTCATAAACTTTATTACCTTGTTGGAGAAGTCAACATCCTAAATAATAAAAGACTAATATGCAAATTGACTGAACGGTGGAATGACCGGTTGCTATGACGTGCACTGACCATCAGGGGCAGACGCTCAACGCCGGAGGGAGTGCCCACAGGGAGAGGCCACTCAGCCAGAAGCTGGGCTCAAGGCTGGTGAATGCAGCAGTGGTGTCGGGAGTGCTAATGACCCCTCGAGGGATGTCCACCTGCCAGCTTTGGCCTTCATGGGGAGCGGGCCTAAGCCAGCAAGCAGACATCCCTCGAGGGGTCCCAGGCTGTGAGAGGGCAGAGGCTGGGCTGAGCGACCCCTCCCTCCCCTCTAGTTAATTTAATAAGCATGGAAATACATCCTGATTCAGGTGTGAGATTGAAATATGGTGATTGGGTAGCAAACTAATAAATGTATATACACACACACACAATCAGGACTAAGGTCAAATAACAGCCTTGAGTTAGTGTTGACTAAACACTTTCCATTGTAAGTGTAGCATTCATTATAAGTATAGAGGTAAGAAATGCTGATTTTAGGAGAGAAGGCTGTGGGCTGAGCCTTGGTAATAAGTACTTCAGAGATTCATCAGATTGGATCAAAGAAAAAAAGACTAAATAACCCTTGTGGAAGGAGAAAGTGTGGAAATGAGCTTTTTATTTTCATTGACTCTTAATAGTCCCAGGTTTCAGGTTCTAAAAAGGTCAGGCTCAGTGCAGGTCCAAGGAAGAACTTGGAATGTTGAATCTCCAGGTCTCACTGGAAGGTGTTCTTGGCAAGAGCTCACCAGGAGTGGCTTTTTGCCGCAGTAATATCCTGTGGCTATAATTACTGGATTTAATTGTCCTTTGTTCAAAAAGATTTTTATTTCCCATTTATACAGGATATGTAGGATTTGGTTACCTTTGCACGTTCTTGTTCCAAAACTTGCTGTTGATTTTCTAAAGAATCTTAGCTAAGTCATTAAATTTCTTTCTCTCTTTGGCAAAATTAAAAGGCTCTGTTATTTGCTCTCTTGTAATTAAAAGTCATTAGATAAAATCTTCAATACATGCTTATGTTTTCCCATAGTTTTGTCATACTGTAATGGCATTCATAGATATCTTTAAATTCTGCCTTAGAGCCAATTAGTATACACAATGTAAGTAACTGGTGGAGGGTTCTGTTCTAGTACAGCCAAAATTGTTGAGTCCTGGGAAATAGCAATCAAACTAATGCTTTCAAATAAATGCTCTGTCTGTGCTAAATAAGAGCATGTTTGACAAATCCATCTCATTTCATACATCCAAGATACCTACAGAGAAGCATGCTTTAATCAGACCAAAGGAAAAAGAATTGTAGGCGGAAAAATAATAGTCCCTCTCCACTCCTCCCCCGACCCCATTGCATAGTATGGACCATGAAAAGTCAATATTTTTAATACCCTATTCATCTGTGATCCAGAATATATTTTAGAAACGTCTGTTTTTAAATTATGCAACTAATATATGTTTAATATAGAAATTTAAAAGACCAAGAAAAGCATATAGCACACAGTAAATACTATATTTCTGTTAAGTAAATAAAATAAATTCACTATCCAAATATAGTACATTAAAAATTGGGGTATATTATTTCAGCATTTTATTTTTTAATATATTTTTATTGATTTCAGAGAGAAAAGGAGAGGGAGAACGAGATAGAAACATCAATGATGAGAGAGAATCATTAATCAGCTGCCTCCTACAACATCCCCCACTGGGGATTGAGCCCGCAACCTGGGCATGTGCCCTTGACAGGAATTGAATCAGGGACCCCTCAGTCTGCAGGCCGATGCTCTGTCCACTGAGCCAAACCAGCTAGGGCTATTTCAGCATTTTATTACGTGACATATATAGTATATGAATAAAAGGACATTATATTCTGCATAATGTTAGCAGCCTGATTTTTCATTTTACATTTAACATTTTACCAGAAAATACTTTCAAAATAGAGTTAAACAATTAAAAGAAAGCCTGCATGGTGCTGAATTTCACTGAAGTCTCATTCCCCAAACCTTTCACGGATGCCTATTATGGTCAGGGCCTATATACTAAGCTCTGTGCAGGACAAATGCCCTATTTACTTCACAGGTTTGTATTGGCAGTTGGAATTGAAAATGTGTGTGAAAGAGTCTAATATTTAACCCAGTGTATATTTATTTGCCAGAAACTATTCCAAGTGCTTTATTATTATACAGGGTGTGGCAAACGTAGGTTTACAGTTGTGATCAAGAAAAACAGTTTATTCTTGTATTACTATTTAATTAACTATTGTATATCTTCCATATAAACAACTGTAAATGTACTTTTGCCTCTATATTGCTCACAACAAATACTATCATCACCATTCGTAGATAAAAAGATTGAAGCACAGAGAAATTACATAAATGCCTCAAGTACAAACTGCTAGTTAAAGATAAAGACAGATTTTTTAATAGCTCTGAGATTTGTATACCTAAATCCACTCTCTATGCCCAGCTAAAGATATGGCATGATGCCCGGCTGGCATGGCTCAGTGGTTGTCAACCTATGAACCAGGAGATCATGGTTTGATTCCCAGTCAAGGCGCATGCTCGGGTTGTGGGCTTGGTCTCCAGTGTAGGGCATACAGGTGGCAGCTGATAAATGATTCTCTCTCATCATTGATGTTTCTCTCGCTCTCCCTCTCCCTTCCTCTCTAAAATCAACATACACACACACACACACACACACACACACACACATATATATATACATACATACACACATACATACATACATACATACATACTATGGCATGATGACAGACCAACTCTAATTGTCTCTCTTGTTTCATCGGACAATAATCCTCTGTCTCTTCTAGGCACTATTCACCAAGTAAGTCCTGCACTGCCTTGCCTGTTTTTAATTCATGCTCTGCTGTTTTGTTAGAACATCTTTCCTTATGCTTTTGCCTGTCAAAATCTCTAGCTCATTCTGCAATGACACCCCCTTCAAACCTTTACACCAAGTTCCGCATTCCTCATTCTCTTCTTTCCTTCTGTAGCACCTTTTGAAAAATATAACCCTATTACAGCATCTACTATAGCCTGACAGTAGGAATTGAATCTATTATTTCCAGTGTTTTCAGTACTATGTACAGTGCTTGACTGAGTGTATAAATATTTGCTGAATGAAATGGTCTAGGTCAGAAATAATGTATTCAGAAACTAAGGCAGAACAATGGAAACGGAAATGACCTAGAACATGATTTTCAATAATTAACTCAGCTGCTTTGTTTTTCCTTTGGGGTTTTTCTCTGTAAGGGGAGGTTGGAGGGGCACACTGGGCACCTTCCTATAGAAAAGCTGGATGGTGGAGGGCGGAGTGTTTCAAGAGCCAGCTCAGTTACTTATTAAACCTAGAGCATTTCATTTAACCTCTTTGAAATTCAATGTCCTTATCTCTAGAATGGCACTAATACTTTAATTGGAACACTGTTGTAAAGATTAAAAACAACATCCAAGGAAGAGCTCTTTAGACATTAGTAACAGTTATAAAAACTCCCTTCTAATAACTATAGATTCCAAACACAATTACAGATTTTGAAGAGGTTAAAAATACAAGATGTGTTAGGCACATCTGTGTTTGAAAATCTGCTTTACCCTTTTCTAGCTATATATCCTCAGGCAAGTTAACTAAAACTGTTCTAAGCTTTATTTTTCTAAAAGCGGTTGAGTTGTAAAAAAAAAAAATGAGTGAATGTTAAGTGCCTAAGTAGCGTATTATATGCTAAATAAATGTGAGATATAAAGGTAAAAAAAAAAATCAAACCTCCTGGGAATTAAAAGAGGCTAAATATATGAAATGATTATTCCACTGTCTGCCACATAATAAATTCTCAACAATTACTAGCCATAATAAACATATCAATGTATCTAATACATAGATATAAAATAGATAAAATAAGTATAAACTGTATTTGAAATATAAAAGAAATATTAGTGACTTTTAACTAATACCAGTAATTCATGATGGTAAATGGCCTACAAAACTCCAGAGAAGACAGACATAACCTATTATTAATAGAGTTGGGTTGAGTTCATGTCTTATGGAAAAATAGTATATACAGAACCCCAGAATGACTAACTTTGAATGTGAAAAAAATAAACACAAGTCTCATTGCTCACAGATACCCTTAACATAGACATATTATATACACACCATACATCATCTATGCTTTTTCTCCCGAGAAACACATTATCATCTGTGGTTATATAGTCAATTTCCAGGAACCTCTATAAACAGGTGTCAAGATACTGTGACATTATATATTTAACAAAAATCCTTAATGTCTTAAAATAAAAATAAACTGTGTAGTCTGGTCTATAAGGTTTAATTTTTTGACAGCAAAGTTAATGATTGATTATTTGATAATAAAAACCTATAATAGAAACATGTGTAGAAAATTACCACATATAAAAATAAGCATATACTTACTATCAAGTAATAATGAATATGAAAGGAGGAAATGATGGAAAATATAAAATAACATTGACTTTAAATGTAGCTTCCTTTTTAGTAAAATTTGTGTTTTTACTTTACTAATAATGTAAGTAATGCATGTACATTATAAACAATAAATAAAATACATGATACCTAGAAGAGAGTATAAAAGAACATCGATGGTCTCTCACCACCCCTGGGAAAACTACTGTTATCTTTTCATATATTTTTATTAAAATATTTATCTTTGATTTGTAACATTATTTTTAATAATGTTCTTTGAGAGAAAAAGTAACTGTGAAGGGAACAACATGTAATCTCAGGCTGGATTAATTTGTAGTCAGCAAAGGATAGTGAGCCTAGTAAACACAGAGCATGCAATGGTCCCTTCAGTGACAGATATGCGTTTGTTGATGGCCATATTTATGTACTTCTGCAAGGCCATAGTCAGCTTATAATTACTATAATGATTTTTTGTTGTTGAGAGAATAAATGACAATGTCTAATGATTGGACTGGGAACAGGTGAGAAAGGAGATTTTGAAGAAAGTATTTTAGGGGGTTACAGGCAGAGAGAGAAAAATTGCATCATTTTTCACAGAAAGCAATAAGTTTGGCATTTCCTTCAAGGTTTGTTTTATTCACCAATTGTAAAGGCCAATAGTGCTTGCCATTGTGTACTAAAGGTAGTACAGGCCTTGTATAAGCACAATTTCACTTAATTCATGTTTATATGAAATGTGTATGTGTGTGTATGTTTTGAAAAAAATTTGAGGAAACAATTTGCTGTACTTAATCTTAGGTAAAAATTAAGTTCATTAAGTTTCAGAAAATAAAAACTTACATAGCATACAGAAGAGAAAGATGAGAGAGATATATCACTTTACTCATTATCTAAGTTGGCCTACCTTCCACCCGAAATAAAGCAATGGTGTAACCAATGTGGTTCTCTTACTATCTCCGAACATGTGAGAGCAGAAAGAAAAATACAAAGCAAAGTTTCACAGTAATGCTTAGGAATAGCAATAAAATCGTTACTAAGCACTTCTTTACCTATTCTTTCAGCATGGTTGTGGGAACTTCGTCCGTGTAATTCAGGCGTTCAACCGCACTCATCTGTATGTTTGTGGGAGTGGTGCTTTCAGCCCAGTCTGTACTTATTTGAACAGAGGGAGGAGATCAGAGGTGAGTGTAACATTTTTTTCATTCTTTGTTCTGCTTAGTGTCAAAGGTTGCTTAAAACTGTATTTTAGAGTTAAATCTTGGAAATATCAATAGTCATAAAAAAGTTTCAAGCCCTGTAAACACAAAATATATTACATTTTGTTTCTGGCCATCAGGTTACTTAAAATACAGCCTTTTGCCTTTAAACATTATATATATATCTGAATGGAAATGCTGCAAAAGATAAAGGAAAAAATGGTGTGGCTTCATAATTATTTAGAATGTAAGGCATTGATAATATTAATGCAAATTATAGAAATATTATATTATACATTCACTTTCTCAAATCTATTTTAAACAATTTCTTATTATGTTTCAAATTTAATAAACTTTTATGAAATACACAACTGTAAGTGCCAGCCGAAGAGAACTTTATATAATTAATAAATCACACTTTCATTTAGAGTAACATTGGTCTACGAGGGTTTTCTAGCCTTATTCTTACATTGGTTAAAATGATTTGGGGATATTTGAATAAAAGTATCTTCTGAGAGTAAATATACAGCTAATGTACAGTCAAATATGTGGCTGGTTCAACTTCACCTGTGATATTTAAGACTGTGTTTATCCCAGTTTACAATTATTGATTAAGGAAACAATTCATTAGTCCCAAAGAGATTTTCCGGATTCTTTTAGTCAAACATGTCATATTTAATATAAATATTTTAAAAACTGAATTATTTCATAATATCTTGCTTTGATTTTATTATGCATCTTAAGCCTTGAAAGTCCAGTTCTTAATGTCTAAATTCAATTTTACAGATTAGAATTGTAAAAAAAAGATTAAATGTTGCTACTGATATATCTTAGGTTCATTTTTCTTTAACAAAGGTTAATCTACTTAGTATGAATATAATTGAATAATCTCTCTGTATTTCTTTATTATTAATTTTTTCATGTATGTAACATATTTATATATATGGTAAATGGCCTACAAAACTCCAGAGAAGTTTTATATATATATTGTTGAATAAAAAATCACTTAAAAATAACTGAGTAATTATCACTTGACCCCATATTGATGCATCTCCAAGTGGTTCAAAACAAGATGAAGTATTAAAGTTCTTAAATGTAAAGCTATGCTTCTTGCAAGAGTACAGTTGGCTGCATTGAGCTTGTCATTAGAACCACATGCCTGTGATCAACTGATAAATAAACTACTGCCCTAGACGTCTGCAATCTGTCAGACCCTTTACTGAAGACTGCACAGTCACTGCAGAGGCCACCAATAGCACAGCCCTTTTCAGAGCACACGTTTCAAATGCAATCATTTTCCCACGTACAGATTGCCCACTATGCACTTCAAGGCTTAAATGCAAAAGTCAGTAAAAAAAAAAAAAATCTCATATGGAAAACCAGCATGGAATGAATTTTAATCACTTTATCCAATATGAACTACTACAGTCTCATTTCAAAAAAATCTATTTAAAAGGGGAAGCATGTCCATTAATTAATATGTGAACATTGAAGAGTCAACTTAAGTATGGAAAGGGTTATGAATTTTAATCTTTTTAATGCTTTCCTTAGTAGACAAGTCAAAGGGTTTCATCATAATATTGTATTTATATACATATCTAGAGTAAATATGGAATGCAATTTTATCAGGATAATTTTGAAAAACCTTAGCTTGACACCTAAGGACTGCCATCATCTAATGCAACCAACAAAAGTGATAATCTTTTTCTTAGAATTTTAGTAGTCACTTTTACTAACTTACCTAGAAAAAGTTACGTATACCAACAAGATGTTCCCTCTCACTGAAGCTGCACTGATCATTATTGAAATCTTTGCTCATAGTCCCTGCACTTCCCTACTCCCATTCCTTGCTTAATGTTTTTCCTAAGCACTGAGCATCATCTAACAGACTTATATTTTATATATTTATTCTCTTTATATTTTATATATACCTATTTATATTCTCCCTCAGTATATTATAAATTACTTGAAGGCAAAGATGTTTGTCTATTTTGTTTACTGTATCCCTAACGTATTGTCAGTGCCTGGCACAGAGTAGATGGTCGATATATTTTGTTAAATAAATAAATAATAAAACATTTTAATCTAAATTATGAATTATTGCTTAACTTAGCATAATGATGTACATAACAAAATTAAGTGGTAACAAATTTTATTTTTAAAACAGTCTTATTGTAATTTTAAGTGGGTTTTAATAATGTTGCTTTGAGGAAAACTTGTTGGATCAGTTTTATGGGGAGTGTAATAGAATGAGAATTTGATCTACTAAGGTTAGTTTGTAATTCATAGATGCATTTGTCTACAGGCCAAGAAAGTCTTAATACAGTGAATTGGGAAGGCATAAGCAACTAAGTATAAAGCTTATTATTTATGATGATGCTTTGTTTTACTAAAGGCCAATTGATTAACTAAAATAATGTTATTTATTATTACTATCTTTTAAATTTTATCTACAATAAAGGACCAAGTTTTCATGATTGACTCCAAGTGTGAATCTGGAAAAGGACGCTGCTCTTTCAACCCCAATGTGAACACAGTATCTGTTATGATCAGTAAGTGAAAAATAAAGGAGGCAGTGAGAAATAGAAAATAAAAAGGAAATTAAGGAAAAATAATTCATGACATGGTATGCCCATTTTTGATAATTGTATGGATGATAGTACATGAGTAAAATAATAGGAAGAAAGGCTTATGCTGAGAAATAGAAATTTTAGTTTCTCATGTTCAGGAATATTCATAATAAGCATGTATTTTTTCATTGAACACAACAGTACTCTCATTCCTAGAGCAAGTCAACAATTTACAAAAAAACATGCATATATATATATATGTGTGTGTATATATATATATATATTATAAAACAATTTTCAATGTTTCCTGTAGTTATTTTTCTAGTATTAAATATACCCACTTTCCTCATGTTTTAGTAATCTTTTACAAATTATTAAAAATGATGTTACTCTCTGATGAAAGACTAACAGAGTACATGGGTTAGCCAAATATATTCTTATGGATTGTCTAGAAGTTGCTATACTAAAACAAGAGCTGGTGGTAAAATCGCTTTTCTATTTTCTCGTTTTCCATAAAATATATCAGTTAAGTAGCAGGCCCAATTGCTTGCTGCTACGTATGTTGACAAATCAATGTCTTTGAGTCTCAATCATCGAATGCCTTTCTATAACTTAAAAGACATTCCCTTCTGGTTAGTGACGACGCTTCTAGAATATGTCTGGTTTAACATGAATTGACTGTAAGGACAAATCGGGGATCCCAGTGCCAACTATACAGTAGATGCTTTCCCCTGTTTGCTTCCTGTATGTGTTGCCGATAGTAAAATTATATCATTTGACAAGAGAACAGGTGGAAAAATAATTATTGTGGTCACAGTGCTTTACTTTGATTCATTTAAAGAGGCAACACATCGGGCTCATATCTGGAAACTAAATTAAGACAGGTACATCTAGCACTGACTAAAATGTGGCCCTGGAAGTTATCCAGTGAATTATGTCCATACGGTCATTCAAATTGGACAAAGAGGAGATGAAAGTATATAATTACGACAGAAAAATTAGAAACCTTTGAAACCACAAGATATCCAAATATGTCTGATGCAAGGACTTTTCAGATAAGTTTCTAAATATTTAATAGCAGTGTCTTAAAAAGTCTTTTTTTAAATACTTTAGAAATTCTAATATTACATGTATGTATATATACTAGTTAAATAGATAGAGTTTTCATTCATTTCAAGCTAAATGCTATGCTATGGAAATAAATTTCAAAGATTAGCACTAACACTATAGTTTTATCTCATCAAATACTGTTTAGAACAATAAGCGTTAGAACAAGGCACTATGAATCTTAGTGTTAAAATGTGATAAGCCATTTAATAGTTTTGCCTTTAGAGACTTGGATATTTTTACAAAATTGAATTTAATTGGCCTTCATTTTTAAGGACCTGAGACTTCAATTCTTATGCTGATGTTTCTATAATGCCTTTTAATACTTTGATCAACATTATAATTTATACTATCACTGAAATTCATTAAACTGCAATCAGCCCGCTGATGGGGCTTGGTGGTTGAGCGTCGACCTATGAACCAGGAGGTCAGGGTTCAATTCCCGGTCAGGGCACATGCCCAGGTTGTGGGCTCAATTGCCAGTGTGGGATGTGCAGAAGGCAGCCGATCAATGAAACTCTCTCAGCATTGATGTTTCTATCTCTCTCTTCCTCTCTCTTCCTCTCTGAAATCAACAAAAATATATTTTAGGAGAGAAAACCTGAAACCAAAATGAGCAGGAAGCTTGATAAGCTTATATTTATAATTTTATTTGTTCTATTGATTATTTCTTTAAAATCATCTCCATTGTCATCTCCAATATTGTGTAATAGACCTGTATAGTCCTCTCACTTTGCTATACAGTGTTTGGTCATTTCTGTTCAACTGCAATCCACTAAGTAACACATATTTGTTAAGATATTCCAAGAAACATTGTGAATTTTAATTCCAAACTTCACAATGTGGTTGTGACATCCAACCAGATATGTATGTTTAATGTTCTTTTGCTATTTTTAGTTATTGTT
The DNA here is from genome assembly GCF_000327345.1 of Myotis davidii. Taxonomy (NCBI): domain Eukaryota; kingdom Metazoa; phylum Chordata; class Mammalia; order Chiroptera; family Vespertilionidae; genus Myotis; species Myotis davidii. Next base: position 4,496,127 of record NW_006300375.1, read on the forward strand.
GTAGCACAACAAAGAAGTCAGGTGATATCTTTTAAGGAGCCGATCAAAAACCTCATATGGTTTTTCTGGTAGTGGAAGTGCAATTGGAAAGCAAAATATTTTTGGATTAAAGAGAAAAGGCACAAGTTTATCTTTGCATAAGTCCTACAAAGAAATCCTTCATAAAATACTCTATTCTCAAAATTCGTCCTAAAGTGTCATTAATTAAATATTTCTTATACAAAATAAAGCAGGCACTTTGTTATTCCCAATTATTAAGAATTTAAGACAGGAAATGAAGTCAGTCAGACGTGCAAGCTTCCGTAATGTTTAAGACATAACTAATAAAGTGGTGTGTAATAGGATTAGAATCAGCCCTCTGCATCATACACCATCCTCCAGTATCCTTTATTCTTTCCTTCCTGGATACAGAGATGATAATTGATAGCTGTGCTAGTCAGTATATTACATAACAGAGTTTTATAACCCATTGTTTGGAGGATAACTGGGTATAGCTACAGTATGAAATGATTAATTGCGAAGTTATTTCAATTTAACAACCATTGTATCAACAGAATACTTGTGTAGATGCTTCATAAATGCCCACATAATTTTTAAAGAAACTAAACCACTCAAAATGCTTTCCTGCACATTTTTGTTCTGTCTCTATAATCAATTTCCATGGGCTTTAGACCCTGTGAGGAAGCCACACTGGAGACACAATACCTGCCATGCCCAATTGCTAACGTGTAGGGGTCAGTTTCATGACCTAGTGAGCACATATTAAAAACATTCCATTCTTCATTCTATCCTGGGCCAATTGGTAGTGCTTGTTACTAAACAGTGAGCTTAGAGTGCTTCAAAATGTTCCAGTTCTGCCAAAATGACCACAATCTGAAAGTAGCCAAGAAGTAATTCTAGAACAGTAGTCGAAGAGCACAGCTGCATGGCGGTTTAGTGGGACAGACCTGATAAATTTTATTCTCTTTTAAATAGATATTTAGCTACTGTTTTATTCTCAAGGGTCACACATACCCATTCAATATCTACTCTCTTTCCTAGCATGAAAATTAATATGGATAAACTAAATGTTAAATGTTATGTATATACAGATTAAAATAATTGTTTTTGCTCTCAATAATGATAATTTAATTTAAAAATATCTTTACTTGTCTCTGCATTCTATTTCTCATGGGTTATGTTAAGCCATATGTAGTTTAGTAACATAATATTATATTTTTACCATAATTTTAATATATTGTTTTGCAAATGAAAATAGAGAACTTTGATTATCTTGTAGCAACCTTCTAGCACTGAAAATCAAAGTGTATACTTTTAATGATGACATTATTACATCAATAGTATTTTGACTAATTTTAATGTTGCCTCCATGTCATTAATAATAATAAAAACTATTAATCTCAATCCCTTTAGTATAATCATAGAATTTTAAATATGTGGTGAGGACTTTTCAGATCCATAATTCAGTTCCCATATTTTACAGATGAGAAGATTGTGATTCAGGGAGCTAAATGACTTAGTCCTAATTCCCAGTTTGCTAATTACTGCCCAAAATATACAAAGCAAGTTTTCTGACTCTTACAGTATTTTTATTAAAACACAGTAATAATTAAGCCATTCTGTTATCTTTTATAATATGTTACATATATTATTTCTGCCATTTCTGATACACACTATAAACATAGGCATTTCGTATTATTAAGTACAGGCAGAGGAATTTTTATTTCTTCGTAGAATAAAGTCATTTTGGTAGCCATACAGTCAATAATGAGACCAGATTAAACTTTACCAACTTTTTATTTGGTGGATAATGTAAACCAATTAACAATTATAAACACTGTAATATGTGTACTAATCTAATTAAGCAAGTTCTCCTTGATATTTCAGATAGCCTTAAAAACATTTACATTGTGTTGATAATTTCTTTTACATAGATGAAGAACTTTTCTCTGGAATGTATATAGATTTCATGGGGACAGATGCTGCTATTTTTCGAAGTTTAACTAAAAGGAATGCAGTCAGAACTGATCAACACAATTCCAAATGGCTAAGTGGTAAGAAAACATTTTATACATTTTTTTAGAATTATGCTTTAGACTAATTTGTTTAGTTCCATAATAAAAATTAGGTAAAAAATGGTAAAAAGATAAAGAATTACATGGCCTTGTCATCAGTAACAGTAATTCTGACTTTATGATTTTAAAAGTTTAGGATAAGTAAATAATTGAAATAGTCATATTCTAACTCTTTACTAATCACCACACAATTATTATAGAATATATAAATTTTAAAAATGACTGATATTCATCATACATGCTTGTACACAAGAATCCTCTCTAATTGTTTAAGTGTAACATATTATAATTAAATATGTTATTTATTCATTTAGATTGTATGTGTTAATAATGTCAAAGCTAAAAGTTCTCTAAATTTATGAAGATAAAGTGAATAGGGTATATTCAGAAACTATATTTGTTTTATACTTAGATTCTAAATTATAAAACTGGTATATATTATTTTTTCATAATTTGACTAAGATTTAATAGAAATCATAGTTATAATAATTTTATGATTATCAGTATTCAGCTGCTTCCAGCTCTTAGGATCACATGGAATTCACATCATGAAAGGTGCTCATTTGACTTTAATGCACAATTTCATTGAGTTCCTGTTGTTGAGAAGAGAAAGAAACCACTGAGGTCTTTGTCATTTCACCCTGGGGGAAATTTCTAGCTCACCCTAAATTTGGCAATTTACTTACCATTGCACAGTTAAGCATGAATCACCACAGTAAAGCATCTTGTTTCACTGATAGGCCAGCACAAGAAAGAGTTGATTGTCCATTTTCTTCTTCAGATTATTCCTCTGGTACATCTGGAAATAGAATACCCTAAGAGTTGTTTTGTTCTTGAAATAAGGAATCCCTCTATGTCTTCAAATGACGTCACTTTTTTCCTTGAAAAGTTTCCCTTTTATTTCATATACTGTATTTTAAGAAAAATGTGTTTTTCAGATCTTGGACTCCCAACTCCTCATTTCATTCTGCTTCGGTGAATTTGAGTTTATATGCACTAGATTGAAAACCACACTTTGAAAAACAAACCTTTTTTCCCCCCCGTAAAACGACTGACTGTCAGATTCCAAGGGAAATAACTGGTAGAATAGTTTTTCAAATTTTTAAAACTCATCAGTGCACAAAGGTGGGGTTTTTTTTTTTGCATTTACTGAACTTCCAGAATATATTGTATACAGAGAAAAATAGTTTGAGCTGTCATATTGTAACTATATTTTGTGGCACTTGACATTTGAAATGCGATATGTTGTCTGAATACAATTACTGCTTTTATACTTTCTGCCTGTGAACATCAAATTATTGTTTTACACCAAAGATGGAGAAACCATGTGTCTGTGGTCTACTTGGATGAACAGTAGATGGATTTTTCGCATGAATATATTATAGTCTCTGTATTTCTTTTTCAGAACCTATGTTTGTGGATGCACATGTCATCCCAGATGGAACTGATCCAAACGATGCTAAGATTTACTTTTTCTTCAAGGAGAAGCTGACTGACAATAGCAGAAGTACAAAGCAGATTCACTCCATGATCGCTAGAATATGTCCTGTAAGTATCAACATTTTAAAATTCAATTTATTTAAACTAAACAAATAAAGCAACCAAAAAAAAACACCCCCCAAAAGAAAAACAACAGAGTTCACACATTTTAACCAGTTCTACCACACCTCACTCGTCTCTTGCAGCCTCTGATCTGTTCTTGTATCCATGAGCTGTTTTAATTGCTTTTGTTTAGGTCTCACATAAAAAGGAGAGCATACATACCTGTCATTCTCTGTAGGACTTATTTCATTTAGCATAATGCGAATCTACATTATCATGAACAATAAGATTAGGCTGAGTAATATTATTTCCCTGATAATTGTGTTTATATGCCTCATTTCTTTATCCATTCATTTGTTGGTAGACACTGAGGTTGTTTCACTCTCTTGGCTCTTATAAATAATGCAATGGGGTCATATATCTTTTTTAATTAGTATTCCATTTATTCAGATAAATAACCAGAAGTGGAATTGCTAGATTATTTGATAGTTCTATTTTTAATTTTTTGAAGAATCTTCACACTATTTTCTTTCATATGTACCAATGTACATTCCTACCAAAAGAACAAAAAGGTTTCCCTTTGTCCACATACTTACCAATACTTATTATTTCTTGTCTTTTTAATAATAGCCCTTCTAAAAGTTGTGAGATCATATCTCATTGTAGTTTTGGTTTGCATTTCCCTGATGATTAGTGATGTGCTTCACAAACCCGGCATGTGCCCTGACCAGGAATCAAACCACAGCCTCCTAGTTCATGGGCTGACTGACACTCAACCACTGAGTCACACCAGTCGGGCCTTCACACTATTTTCCATATTGGTTGCAACAAATCATATTCCCACCAACAGTGCACAAGGGTTCTCTTTTCTCCATATCCTTGCCAACACTTTTTATTTTTTATCTTTTTAATAATAATAAAAGCATAATATGCTAATTAGACTGGACATCCTTCCAGACAAAGCCAGGGCTGTGAGGCAAGCCCGGGTCCTGGGTGCCTGCCCATGGTCGGAGGGAAGCCCGGGTCCCGGGTGCCAGAGGGAAGCCAGTGTCAGCAGCCAGGGGAAGGAAGGCCTATTCTTGCATTGGACCTCTAGTCTTTTTAATAACAGCCATTCTAACAAGTGTGGAGTGATATCTCAATGTGGTTTCAATCTGCATTTCCCTGGTAATTGGCAATGTTGTGCATCTTTTCATGAACTTGTTGGCCATCTGTATGTCTATGTCTTCTTTGATAAAATATTTATTCAGATCTGCCCATTTGTAATTGATTTTTTTGTTATTAAGTTGTATGGATTCTTTATATATTTTGGATATTATCCCTTATCAGATATATGATTTACAAACTAGAGGCCCAGTGCAAAAAATTTGTGCACAGGGGGGTGGGGGGGTGTCCCTCAGCCCGGCCTGTGCCCTCTCACAGTCTGGGACCCCTCAGGGGATGATTATCTGCTGGCTTAGGTCCGCTCCCCAGGGGATTGGGCCTAAGCTGGCAATCAGACATCCCTCTGGCAGCCCGGGAGCCCTGGGGGGATGTCCACTTGCCAGCAGGGAGCAGGCCTAAGCTGCAGTCGGACATCCTAGGCGCTGCTGAGGAGGTGGGAGAAGCTCCCACCACCACCGCTATACTGGCAGCCATCAGCCTGACTTGTGGCTGAGCAAAGCTCCCCCTGTGAAAGCACACTGACCACCAGGGGACAGCTCCTGCATTGAGCATCTGCCCCCTGGTGGTCAGTGTGTGTCATAGTGACCAGTCATTCCCAGTTGTTCTGCTGTTAGGGTCAATTTGCATATTACCCTTTTATTATAAAGGATGGTTTTCCATTCAGTAGGTTGCCTTTTCATTTTGTTGATAGTGTTCATTTCTGTGCAGAAGCTTTTTAGTTTGAGGTTGTTACACTTGTATATTTTGCTTTTGTTACTTTACTTTTGGGGTCAATTTAAAAAATCATTCCAAGACCTATGTCAAGGAACTTACCACCTATTTTCTTCTAGGATTTTTGTGGTTTCTGGTATTACTTTCAAGTCTTTAATACATTTTGAGTTAAGTTTTTAAAAATATATTTTTATTGATTTCAGAGAGAAAGGGAGAGGGAGAAGAAATAGAAACATCAGTGATGAGAGAGAATCATTAATCGGCTGCCTTCAGCATGCCCCCCTACTGGGGATCGAGCCTGCAACCCAGGCATGAGCCCTTGACAGGAATTGGACCCGGGACTTTTCAGTCTGCAGGCCAACATACTATCCTCTAAGCCAAACCAGATAGGGCTTGAGTTAACTTTTTTGTATGGTGTAGGAAATAGTCCAGTTCATTCCTTCCTTCCTTCCTTTCTTCCTTCTTCCCTTCCTCCCTCCCTGCCTCCCTTCCTACCTTCCTTCTTCCTTCCTTCTTTCTTTTTTTTTTTACATGTGGCTGTTCATTTTTTCCAACACCATTTATTGAAGAAATGATTTCCCCCCATTTTATATTTGTGACTTCTTTGTCATAAATTAATTGACCATATATTCATGGGTTTTTTTTCTGGGCTCTCTATTCTATTCCATTGATCTATTTGTCTATTTTATCCCAGTACCTTAGCTTGATATAATAGCTTGAAAACTAGGAGTATGATACCTCTAGTTTTGTTTTTCTTTCTCAAGATTGCTTTGACTATTATAATTTGAAGAAAAACTAAAAAATTAAGTTATGTAATTTTTTTCTTTTTCTAATAGTTTACTTTTCTACTTTTATTATCTACTATTATAAATTAATCAAATATTAATAGGAGACATTTGAACTTAATGTTTATTCACATCTCTCATAAGAGATAAATACCATATTTCAACATAAAGTTTAATTCATAGAAATATTTTGGTTGTGGGTTTATATAAATAAATAATTTTGATTAATTTTGCTATTTCATTTAATTATTAGTATTACAAATAGCTAAATTTTATATTATAGAAAGAAACAGAATAATTATTGTGAATAAAATATAGGGAAACTTTATTAAAAGATAATTACTGAGGAGCTATCTACAACAGCAAATGTAAAGGAAGGCTTTCATAAAATATAATTATAAACAGTAACCAAATTTTTTTGTTTTAACAGTAAGTATATATAGTAGCTCAAAAAAATCATGATATCTACTCATACAGGAGTTTTACAGGCTTTTCCTGACATTTATGATTAGCATCCTTTGTGCAGAATTATTTCTTAAAGCATTTAGTGTTTAAAATACTTTTCAATATTATACTGCTCCACTGATAGTGGAACTCACCTGCCTCTCAATCACTTGCAGTAAGGCGGCAAAGCCGGCAGAAGGAGTGGAAGGCTGCTGGGCATACAAAAACAAACAAATATGTTATCAATAGAGACTATTGGTGAATGATCCCAATACCATTTTCCCTGCCCTATTTGGGGAAATATGTATATTAAAGCATCTGACTGGGTATACTGAGGAGTAAAGGCTAACACAGGAAAATGAAGGAGAAAATTAGAACTATTGGGGGCCATTTGGTGTTAAGTATAAATCAACTCTGCTGACCACAGTAGGATCTGCAAACTCACTGTATACAGTAATATTCATATTGGAAATAATGCGGTGTAAAGAAAAGGCACATTAAATTACCTATGTTCTGTAACAATTTTACAAATATTTCCATCATTTATTGTTATGTTTATAAAGCTTTAGAAAATATATTCATTCAATTCTTTTCTAAAACATTTCCAGTTGATACAACACTGTAGAAGAATAATAGTATATAACCTATGGCTATTTTATAACATACTATATATCTTAAATATTCCTCTCTAACTATTGATATTCAAATATGGTTAACATAGTCATCCTTCAGATTTCAAGTCCCCAACTAATACAAATTCAAGTTGTAATAGACTTCAGTATTTACTTAAGCAAACTGAAATGTGTTCACAAAACGGTTTCAGAATGACACGGGTGGACTGCGCAGCCTTGTCAACAAGTGGACTACCTTCCTAAAAGCGAGGCTGGTGTGCTCGGTAACCGATGAAGACGGCCCGGAAACACACTTCGATGAATTAGGTACATAGATGTGAATCTGAAAAATGTTTGAAAGAGACTTTGTAAAGTTTATAAAATTTAATAATAAACTCTCAGGAGAGGATGTATTTTACATGGATGTTTTCAGCATAAACAATATGTCCATTTGAATTAATGGTCTGGATACTCTCAATAAATTTCTTAAATACTTTTAAAATTTGTTTTGTATCTGAATGCATTGCTGAAACATTTAGTTCATTGAATTCTCCATGATATATTCCTAAATTCACTTTGAATTTAAAATAAATAGCTCTTTGTATTCCTCAACAAGAATTTTATTTGCAAAAATGTCACTAAAAACAGACATTTCTTGTAATCGTAACAATTGTTTATTAATTGCAGTTTTTTGTCAGAAAGTTACTTCCAGGTTTTGTTGGTTATTACTTTATTGTCTTTGCTTTAATATACTTTAAACTTCTTGTTGTCAGAGGAGTAGTTAATTTAAAATATCACTAGCAACTTTGACCATAAGCCAAAAAAATTCTTATTTTGTATGAAGAAAAAAGTCCCTGTGCAAAAGTTTTCTTCCATGTCAGAACTTCTAACCCTACCTCAGAAAAATGTATATAATCATTAAAGGATATTTAGAAAATGCAGAGAAAAAAAGCAGCAGAAATAGTTTAAGGTTACATGGTTCTAGTTCACCTTATATTATTTTATTAGCATGGTTTCCATAATGTTATAGTCTTCATAAATCCTGTTAGTGGTTGTATGACATTTTATTTAATTTATTTTACCATGTGCCTATAATTTAATTCATTTAGTTTTTAAATTGGATTGATGCTGCAGGAATCTCTTTCTGAATTCTTTTCATAGTTTAAGTTATTTTCTTAGGGTAAATTTTAAAAATACATTTAATATTTGGGAACTTGAAAGAATGATATTTCTCTTTTATAGAGGATGTATTTCTGCTCGAAACTGATAACCCAAGGACAACACTAGTGTATGGCATTTTTACAACATCAAGGTAATTATTAAATAATTATATCTTATTATTTAAACAATAAACTTTATTGAGCAATAGTAATTATTGCTAAAGCATTCTTTTCAATTTTTTAAATCCTTTTTTAATCACTCGAGGACATGCTTTTATTGATTTTAGAAAGGAAGGGAGAGGGAGAGAGAGAGAGTGAAATATCATTATGCTAGTGAACATTGATTGGTTACCGCCCACATGCACCCTGACTGGGCATTGAAGCTGAAACCAGGGTATGTGCCCTGGCCGGGAATCGAACCCGAGACCTTTCGGTGAATGGGACAATGCTCCAACCAACTGAGCCACACCAGCCAAGGCTCTTTTCAACTTTTAAAATTGCCTAGAATTAAGGATTTAACCTTCCTGTTTTGTTACTTTTGCTTATAAGCTGAACTAATGCTTTCAAAACAGTTTTGTACAGAGTATGATGATTATATGATGTTTTCTCAAAGAAAGAAAAAATTGAATTATAAGGCAGAATAAAGTATATATGATTTTTGTTTTAAGGAAATAATTTGAAGACTCGTGATTCCAATAGAACTTTTTAAATTTCTATTAAACAACTTTTACTTCTAGAGCAATCTAAGGTGATTACTTAGAAACTAGCAAAATGCTGAACATGTTTTTATGTTCTATGTGGCAGTATTTCATATATTTGAATATATTTGAAAATATATTTAAAAGTATATTTGATGTTTTCTAATTCTCTAGAATGCCTAAGCCCAATTATTATATACACCATATCCTCACCATTTCCTGTACACATTTTTTTTTATTTTACATTCGGAATGTTACTCAGAATTCAATATAATATTCCAGCATGGAATGCAGAATCTGCTGGGTCCCTTTCATTAGACAATCAACTACAAAGTGAAAATGTAGAGATTTTAGTAGTATTTTCTAGTAAGGGAAACATGATATGATTGCAAACTATAGCCATTCAATGAGAAATAAAACCCCAGGGAGACTGGTTTACATCATATTTACATTTGCCCTTAAGATATCTAAAAAGATGTCCTTTGGGATAAGTTTAACTTCTGTTCTAACAAAGAAAGTAGTTTGATTTAATTCACAAAGAATTCAACAAAGAAAAAAATAACCAAATTCTTAAGAAGAAAATGTTTGTTTCAAAAAAATATTTTCCTAGTTTCTGTTTTTCCCATACCAATAGCCTTAAGGTTAAAAACTTTAAGTGGTCACTTCTGATTATTAATGCTAATAATTAATAATATACCTTGTTTTTTCAATGGGCATATAAGTTTTCATTGGCCATCTAAGGTTTCCATTATGCATCTAATTTAAGAGAAATACGTGAATTGGAGAAAAGTTGGTTTCAATCAATCTGCCTTAGTGATAATGCCAATGGTTTTCATTAAGGATCCAATCTAAGTTTATAGGATTTTACTGACTAAAGGTAACTTAATGAATCTTTTTAGATCCCCTTTCTTTCTGTGACTAGCAGGGAAAGTACATAAATAATGGTGATTCAGACTTTTCCAATACTATTTAGGATAACCTGTAAGAACACTCTCACATTAAAAGTCAAGACAAAGAGATGATACTCTCTTATGAATGAAATTTGTTTCTGTCAGTTAAGTTATAATAGGCTGTATTGATAGTGATTTAGAATTCAAATTCATATTTTAAATAAATCAATTTTTTGTTTCTAAGATAAACTAGTTAGAAACTTCTTTAACCTATACTATATTACAGAAACATTAAGAACTTTTCTATAACTTATTGTCTATTACATTCACGAATGAATTAAATGTCTTAATGCTTTTTGTATCAATGGCTTATTTCAAAATAGTAGAAGCTTTTTAGCTTTACAATGTGTACTATAAAATTGAACTTCTCCATGAAGAATTATATCAACTTTTTATCATGAACTTTGCCATCTATTTTTAAAATTGTGTTTAAATTAAAATAATCAAAAAATGGATCTCTTTCTGTTTGTTTTTTTTAGCTCAGTTTTTAAAGGATCAGCAGTGTGCGTGTATCATTTATCCGATATACAGACTGTGTTTAATGGGCCTTTTGCCCACAAAGAAGGGCCAAATCATCAGCTGATTTCCTATCAGGGTAGAATTCCATATCCTCGCCCTGGAACTGTAAGTATCCAGAAAAGTTTCTTTGTTATTTTGCTTTTTTAAAAATGGAATTTTAAAATGTAAATCAGTTTGACAGTCATTAAATACAACCATAGATCTACTGGTATATTCGTTAAAATTTTTCAGGTCACAGCTTCCCAGATTTGGGATTTTCCAAATATGTCCTATATGTTATAGCACTCTATATTTTTTCCTAAATGTTATTATTAATAAATCTTATTTAGATTTCAAGGCCACTGGTTATGTGGGCACAGATATTTTCCTAATTGTATTGACATAAAAACCATAGCTTGGAAAGTTAACCTTTTGGTGGCAACCTAAGAATTTGGATGCTAGTCGCTTTTCACAACTCTTCTTATATTAAGGAATCTCATCTATTTTAGTGAAGAAATAACCAGGTGAGAATTAATTTAGAGATAAATCATGTGGAGATATTTCAATTTTAAGGGGTATATTTATTTTAAAAGTCTATGTTGTTATTTCTCATAGATAGAAAATGGTATGTGTGAGTAAATAATTACAGTGAAAGTGATGTTACAATTCAAACAATTTATAAACTATAAAGTTTCAAGGCATACAAATATATCTGAGCCTTGCAATATTAATAATATCCAAGAGTACATTAAAACTAACCTTTTTTCAGGTAAAGTTGTAGAAAGTGCACTGGCAGATTGGAATTGAAATGTTTCTAGGACAACAATGACCACAATCCTACTGTTAGTTTTTTATTTGACCCATAATATAGCTGTCTTGCACGCTAGAATACTGATTAGTTTCTGTCGCTGTAAAATGTCATACAGTGTACCGACTGAGAGGAAATGTAGATGTTACACAATTGACATCAAGAGAAATATCATTTTCCTATGTCTGTGCTTTCGTAGAATAGAGTCAAAATTATAAAACAGGGTGTATGTAAGTAAAGAATGATTGATTTTATGGACAAAATTAAAATATAGTCGTTAAAATAATATTTACTTTTAAAGAGTTTTTTTCTTTAACTTGAATATGAAATTCCCTTTGCCAATATGCTTTCAGATGTCCATTCTACATCATTTTTACCAATTGTTGATCCACTTTGTTTTGTGTAACTATTAGAGTTTATTTACAATGTATTATTTACTCCCTTATTTTTTATCATCTTAAATTATACTGTAGTCAATTTTTTTACAATAGAAGAAATTATTTGCAAAGACTTTAAAGAATTTATTTATTCAAAATAAAAGGGCGCAAGTTTGGTTTCCTGTTAGGAGCCTAAAGGTTAATCATTTTATTAGCAAATTAACTTCTAATTAACTTTGGAAGGATTATCAGCATTGCTACTAATCCATGAAAAAAAATAAATTTTAAAAACCATACTCAATTATTGCTGGCAACACAGTCCTATCATAGAATTCATAATCTCCTTTTAAATTACCTCTTTATGATGCTCATAGCTCAACAAAAAACAGGGAAAATAAAAACATTTAATTATTTTGTATGACATAGAAAAAGAAGTCAAGAGATATAGCCATTTTAAGATACCTCAGTTTAGGGAGTGTTGGATAAAAAGCAGACATTACATAAGAGAGGGGCAAGTAAAGGGGGAATTGAGCAACTCTCAAATTCCATTATAACTCAAAAGTGCTCATTTTTCACTCACTGTATTTCTTGCATTTCCAGGTGACTCACTGATAATGTAGTCACAGATAAATCACATTTTTGAGAATTACTTGATATTTGAAGTTGACCAAGTCATTGCTTCACCATAATACAGAAAACTTAGAGTTGGTTGTTATTACATATACTTTAAAAAAAAAAAAGATTTTATTGTTTTTGAGAAAGAAAGAGAGAGAGAAACATTGATCAGCTGCTACCCACATGAGGTTGACCAGTGTGTGTGCATATGTGTATATTCTGACTGGGAATCAAGTCTACCACCTTCCGGTACATGGGACAACATTCCAACTAACTGAGCCACGCCGGCCAGGGCTGATGGTGTATACTTTTATCCATTTGTCTTTGAAGAGCACATACATGGGATATAGTACAGGAGCAATTGATTTGTAAACTCAGTACCTTAAGAGAAATCCTTTGGATAAATCAATAAAACAAATAAAAGCTAGCCACACTAATTTAATCAGGGTTCATGGCCCCAGAGCTGCAATGAGTATGGGGAGGGGCGGGGGCGGGCAGCTTATACCAGCTCTCCAGAGCAGTGTACCTTGTCTCAAGTAAGGACATCATGCTAATAACTTGAAATCAGCATTGTGGGAGTATTTGCACTATGGAAATTGGCAAATATTACAAATCAGGAATTTTTCCCCCCTAAAGCCTCCCTCGTCCCAGTGCTCATCAGACTCCTCACCCAGATCAAAGGGACACTGAGCATCCCGGTGTGAGAACCCCTCACGTCAGATAGCAGTTATGCTACATAAAAGGTGGGGATGGAGAAACCCTTTTTAGTAAAACAGTAAATTACTGTGAAACTAGAAGAGCCTGCAGCAGTCCCACTCTCACTATTCCCAAGCTCCAAAAATGAGCATTTTCTTTTCCCTGTTCTAAAGCAGTGTGGAGGAAGCTGGGCTTAGCAACAAGCATCTGGAGCTGACTCCGTGAAAAAAAGGGAGTAATCAGTCCTTGAGCCTTATTTCTATAATGGGCTCTCTTACATCTGGTGCTGAGAAAAGAGCAGCTCTTTTAAATTAAAAAAGTCAAATGAGTGAGCCTTCGGGAATCAAGGCGGCAGGGTGGAGGACCGACCTCTGGAACGCCTCCCAGGAAAGCATTGCTCCCTGAAGATTCGGCCCCTCCACCCTTTACCGAACAGCACACCCGGAGTCAGCTCTCTGACTCCGCGTGGCCAGTGTCGGTCTCTTCCCTGCACTTCCAGGATTTCATGTCCCATTCATGGAGCCAGAAGACCTACAGCCAAGTGACCCAGAGCATTGCCTCTTCTCTAGGGTTAAGAATGTCGCCTCTGAAATCCTCCCAATGAAGGATCGCCCTACGTTA
>NW_006300375.1:4509944-4515949 GCF_000327345.1 Myotis davidii
TTCTTAAAAGCAATGACACTGGCAGAAATCTTATACCCTCGTTGTAATGTTCCCTGTAGGTGCGTCATTGAAAACAGGACTGAGGGCTGTGTTAGCAAACGGCCCCACCAGCAAGTCTAAGTCAGTAGGAAGCAGCCTGACAATTGTGTCATGGTGTTGTTCCATAAGTAATTCAAGTTTGTGGAAGAAACAAGACACCTTTGGTATGTTGCAAAGGGCTGCCAAAGACTGCAGATTCTCTCTGTGGCTGAGCTAACATATTACATGATCCCGTTGCAATGTGTACAAAGCTTCTGCAGAAGATTGTGTTTGCACATGCTAGCCTGTTCAAGCAGAGCCCAATGGAAGTGTTCAGTTTTAATATCTATTTACTAGAAATGGAGCAGAACCATCGGTTTCAATCATGTTGCTTTGACCAGGTCTGGTATCTGGTAGAGCAAAAGAGCAAAAGAAATTCTCAATCCACATAGTGCTGGCAAGAAAAAGAGAAGTTGATTGCTAGCACTTTTATTGATTACAATGCATCGACCTGTTGTTCTTACGTTAGAAGTATTTCTATGTCTCTGAGATGTTTGAAAATATTAATAAAGTTTACAATAATATTAAACACATAGGGCATGTAGACATGAACGTTCAAATTGCATACTTTTTCAATTCATTCACAATGTGTGAATAGCTCTGGCTGGTGTGTCTCGGTTGGTCGGAGCATTGTCCCATGCACCAGGTCATGGGTTTGATTCCCTGGTCAAAGCACATTCACCGGGTTTCATCTTCCACCCCAGGCAAGGGAACTTAGGGGAAGCAACTGATCAATATTTCTCTCTCGCATTGATACATTGAGTTCTTTATCTCTTCTCTTCTCTTCCCTTCTCTTCTCTTCTCTTCTCTTCTCTTCCCTTCTCTTCTCTTCTCTTCTCTTCTCTTCTCTCTCTCTCTCTCTCTTCCTTAAGCTAAAATCAGTAAAAAGCATATCCTCGGGTGAGGATTGAAAAAAAAAACACATGAATAAAATAAACAGTAAATATTGCTGTCTGGAGGAGCGAGTGTCCATCAGCCTTGTTTGGGAAGGCGTGTAAAAATATATGAGTTGAGCTCATTCTGAAGGGCAGTGGGATATGAATTAGTTGGGTAGGAAGGAAGGATGCCTAAAGCAAAGGTTACACTACACATTACAAGGCAAAGAAAGAAAAGAGTAAGTGAGCCCTAGAAGCTCTGCGTGGCCTAGCAGGACTGAGCAGAGGGTTCTTTTAGAAGCGGAGGGAAATGTGAGGAAGAAGAGGGCCAGCTGGTGCATTAAGTGCAAGACTTTATGTAATTGTTTGGGCTTTAAATAAAGGGTCTAGATTACCAAGGGTCTAAACATGAGGTCAGTTTCCTCAGAATACAAGTTTTATAGACCAATGCTAGTAACTAGCCCAGATTCTGGAATGTTTCTAAGTCTATCTATTTATCCATTTACCACTCATCTTTCAAGTGTTAGGTCAAGCTCCCCTTGACCATGCCAATAACTGCTAGTTTTGCATTTATTTTCTGCTGTGTTCAGCCTCAGCTGTTACTTCTTTCCTCCACTTTGTGTTCCATGACCCAACAATGCCCCAGAAATTACAATTCTCTAAATACTCCAAACTTTGTTTACTTATCTCTAAACCACATCACTGACCCCAGCAGCCTTAAGTTTTCCACTATTCTAAATGTGTTTAAAATTTTTGACTCTTTTTTTAAAAAAATTATCTTTATTGTTGAGATATTACAGATGTCCCCCTTAATATTACAGATGACTCTTAAACATATATGGCAATTGATTATGAATCAAGCTCTCTTGTTTATTTTATATTTGTCTTAAATTACTTTTATGTGTCTTGTTATTTTGCTTTGACTATGTCCATCTTTCTTACCAGAATACTTGTGTCGAGAAGACAATTGCAGCTTTTTATTCTTAATTTTTCTACTGGGCACATCAAAATGATTCTTGGATTAAAAAGCTGCCCAGAGAATGGGCATATGAATTAATATAGAATACATGAATGATGAAAACTAGTAGAATGGATGTGAGGGTTAGGAGAACATTTAGGAACATCAGAGGTCAGCCATGCACAGTAATACCTGGGGATAGGAACAAAATTAAGTAAGGGCAACAATTGTTCACACTTCTTAACATGGCATTCTTATTGTCCCTAGCATTTCACCTAACACTTTAGTAATCAAAACACTTAAAATGTCTTTACTCAGAAAAGGAGTGCTTATCGCTGCTTGATAGACAGAAAGCTAGAACTGGAGAAAAGCAAACACTAAAAGGAGAAGTTTAACCAAAATTACTTAATGACTGTTTGTGGAGTAAAATTATCCTTCTGGGGAATGAGATACTAGCCTAATTAATGGACAAAGGCTTTATTTTATGGTAGTGCACGGATGTTATATTATCTTTAGATTTCAAGACACAAGCTTTCACAGACACAAGATGAGGGCTAAGTTGATCGCGTCTTATTTATACTCGGCAGTGTTACCCTGAGCAAACTCTCAAGTTCAGATAGAGAGTCTTCAAAGGGTAATCGATTTTTGTTCCGGTCACCATCATTGTCATTTATTCTATCTTATCTGTAGAGTTTATGTCATGAATCAATGGAAAAAACTAATTATTGTCAAGCTAACTGGAAATTATACAAAATTGTAATTGTGCTAACTTTGGATCTCTCTGGAACTTACAAATGAGAGCACTTGCAAATGTTTAAGGAGACAACTCAGCTACCCAGACCATAATTAGTGGTGTTTTATGAAGGTCTGGAACTATTTAAATTACCCATGCATTTGTTGTTTCCATGTATTCATTCCATGAGCAATGTATTTCCCTTTTTCCACTTTGTATGAAGAATGAGGGTAGAAAACACCCGTAATTCTATACTTTTTGAGAAGCATGGAACACATCCATCAGTTTAGAACACCCTCAAATGAAATTCTTTACCCTCATTTGGTCTCCATTGTGGGCAATTTATAAACATTCATATTTAAATATAATGCCTCTTTTTGCAGAAGAAAAACAACCCCAGATGAAAGTCTAGTTAATGGGATAACGAATAAGAGGTTTAGTTTTATGACTTGTCTCATTATCTCTCCTTAGTAAAGTCATTTAATTGCTCCTTGTGCCTTTTACAAAAAAGAGAACTATATTGACTGGCCCTGTAAAAAGTTCTAGTAATGTGAACTGGTTAAAGTTAGTCTAAAAATGGCTTTCAGCATCACTCAGTCTAAATGAATATGGCCGCATTAGTTACTTGCTGAGACTTACTTGCAGATGTTGGTCTGTTTGGTGCTACTGGCCCAGAGGCACTAACATTATTGGATAGCTGTTGCAAGGACTAACTCAGAGGTTGCCATGTCTTATTTGATCCCTAAAATTGTGTGTGTGTGTTTTTCATTGAGTCAACATTAAAATTTTGGAAGATTTCACATAAAATTCCACATTTCTATCTTCTGTTGAAATCTGGCCGCCCTTGGCTTATATTCCTGCATAGAAGCAATCAGCTGGAAATGAGTGTTCACTGCCACCTTTGGATAAGGTGTAACTTTCCAGTTTGTTACTGTTTACCACAGATGCTGTGCCCACTCTTATGGTCAGGAAGCTTGCTGCATTGCTTCCCTTTTTTTCTTGTACCTCTTTAAAAAAGATAAATGAAACCAGAACAGTAGTCTTCTTTTCAAGAAAAATATGACAAAGTATGTTTTGTGTGTGTGTGTGTGTGGTTTTTTTTCCAGAAAGTAGAGATATTAACAAGTGTTTAATAGGGTTAGACAAATAATGTCTGTCTGTGTTAAATGATTGTAACTGCCCTGGCTGGGTGGCTTATTTGGTTGAAGCAGGATCCCGTGCACCAGAAAGGTTTTGGGTTTGATTCCCAGTAGGAATGCAAACCAGGGGCAACTGATCAATGTTTCTCTCTAATCTCTCTCTCTCTCTCTCTCCCCCCCTCTCTCCCCCTCCCTCCCTCCCTCCCTCCCAAACCAATAAACAGATTCTTAGATGAGGACAAATTAAAATTATACCCAACAGCTTTCCTCATATCACTTAACACTCAGATTCTATTCGTGAGTAGGTTACAGCAGCTCCCAGGCTACCCTCGAGTTTGGCCTCAGGTGCCCTATAAATGGAATCTTCTTTCTCCTCAGAAGCCCTTGTCATGCTCCCTGCCCAGAACTGCTGAAGCCGTCCAGCAGTCCTTTTTCAGAACTCATTTTGGCTTTCTGTCTGCCCCTTTGAACCTGATTCTCTGCATCTTCCCCCTCTTAGCCAGAATAGAGGTCCCTGTTTCTTACAGCCCCTGCACCAGAATCAGATGCCAGATGTAATAGAGTAATTCACTACTCTTTGTCAAATATGTACTATTTGTCATAGGTCCAAGGGTGAAACAATGAACAGAATATATCCAGTTAAGGCCAATACACAGCTTACATTCCAGAGAGAAAAACAGACAATAAAAATCCAAGCAGCTGTCCTGGCCGATGTGGCTCAGTTGGAGCATCCTCCTGTACACCAAAGGGTCACAGGTTCAATTCCCAGTCAGGGCACACGCCCAGGTTGTGGGTTCCATCCCCAGTTAGGGTGTATACAACAGGCAACTGATCGATGTTTCTTTCTCACAATGATGTTTCTCTCTCTCTTCCTCTCTAAAATATATATATGTGCACAGCTAATATCATGTACCGTTAGGCAAATAGGACTCTGAAGCAAAATAAAGCAGGCTAAGGAGATAGTGGAAATGGAGAAGGGGAGCTATTTTTATATGTGTCATCACCTTGAAGGAAGACACTTTTCAACTGAGAACTGAATGAGGTAACAGAGAAAATCATGGACTTGCGTGGAGTGTTTCAGATGAGGAATAACAAGTGCCAAGGTGCTGGAGGGCAGATGCCTGAGGCTCCAGAAGAGCGAGAACTGGGATGGGAGTGGTAGATGCGGGCCAGGCACACGGGGGCTTGCAGGCCATGCTAGGCTGTTGGGATTTTATTCTAAGATTAATAGAAGTCACTGGGGCTTTTTCAGTGGTTTCAGAGGGGAATTGTCAGGTTTAATTTACCACATCCAATCCAAGCTCCAACTTCAGAGGACACTCTTTTGGGAGAAGGGATCAGATGGAATAAAATTCCTGCACATTAGAATTTTGATTGAATTTGATAATGATAGTCTAATTTTTTTAGCCAGTAACAGCATTTGATTATATCCACATGATGTTTTTTTCTAACAATACTATATCTGGCACAATAAGAAATAGAAAAGTAATGGATGAAGAAGGTGAAAAGTTATATACACAGTGGTGTCAGCTCCTCTCAGAAAAGAAAAAGGATAGAATGAGCGGACTTAGCCTCATTCAAATAATCAAATTATACACCTTGTATATTCATTTTTTACAGATAGTAATATATAGTACTATATATGGTTGTGTTGTGTACTCTTCAGTGGGCAGCAGATACACTTAAAACAACTTGAGCTAAATATTTTGAAAAGTTGAGGACTTTTAATCATTACTGAAACTAAGTAAGTATTTTATTAACTTGGTTTTTAAAAAATATTTTTTAGTGCCCAGGAGGAGCATTTACACCCAATATGCGAACCACCAAGGAGTTCCCAGATGATGTTGTCACTTTCATTCGGAACCACCCTCTCATGTACAATTCCATCTACCCGATCCACAAAAGGCCCTTGATCGTCCGGATAGGCACTGACTATAAGTACACAAAGATAGCTGTGGATCGAGTGAATGCTGCTGATGGCAGATACCATGTCCTGTTTCTTGGAACAGGTAAGTAGTTGAGCTCAAATTATACTTCAGTGTGTAGAAAACGAGTATAATAGTAAGGACTATGCTACTGAAACCAGAAAGTCCCCAGTGTTTATTTCTGTCTGACCATCAGTGAGATGGTTAATGTCTTTATGCCTCAGTTTCCACATCTGTAAATTGGAGTTGATGAAGTAAAACAAACTGCTTTATAGGGTTGTGTGTAAATGGATTAAT
>NW_006300375.1:4516370-4525972 GCF_000327345.1 Myotis davidii
AGTGAAATGTAATGATAATGACCCAAATGAAGAGAGGAAGACATTTTAAGCCTGGGTAAGTGGTTTCCCAACTAAAGCAAATTTTGTGACATTTTTATTAATACATTGATCCATTTTTCAATGATAATGATAGATATGTTCTGTTCTAGATAACATTTGAAAGTGAAATGAGCCAAATACTGATATTTTTTAAAAAGTATTGATGGTACTGTTTTAATATATTCATGAATTCTAGTTTGTCAGTTTACTTCAATAGACAATTTGAATGAAAATACTCCAGCTTATAGACCTACATGTTGTTGAATGGCTAGCCTTATAGCAGTGGTTCTCAAAATGTGGTCTTCAGACCAGAGGAGCAAAATCAGTATCACCCAAGAATTTGTTAGAAACGCAAATTCTCAGGCTCCAACCCAGGAACTCTAGAGAGGAGACCCAGCCATCTGTGTTTTAATAAGCCCTCCAGGTAAATCTCATGCACTCTAAAGTTTGAGAGCCACTACTCAAAAAAAAACAATTTTTTTAAAGAAACTAGATTGCCTGTAAGGCAGTAATTAACAATATCTTAATATTTATCTAACATTCCTGACTACTGTGTAGGCATTGATGAAATCTATTTACTTGTCTTATTGCAATATTAGAACTAGCCCATGAAATTAGGTTGTTTCTCTACTAGTTTAAGAAATGGATATACAATAAAAGTTGTCTGTAAACATCATTATAAGATAAGTAGTGGTGGAATATGTATTCTGAGCTGAGGAAGAAATTGCACTCAAACTTCAGTCAATGTAAGATGTGAATACTATTTTGTGGCTAAATATAATTTTCAAAGTCTGCTTTTCTTATAAAGTTCCTATTGTACCCTTGTTTATTATTATACTTAAAACCTCAGCTGTGAATCTTTCACTCTCATATAATTACAGCTTATACTGGTCTGAGGTTGAGAAGCTTCTGACATGCATTGTTGGGCATCCTCTCCACATTTCGCCATATCTACGTTTTCACTTGTCCTTCGTTGCTTACCCCATACCCAAGCAATAATCCTTCCTCCCAGACTAACCGATTCCCACTCTGCTTTTAATTTCATCCCCTCCTGACATTGTCAAGACCATTCTTTATCAATTATATTCTAATTCATTTTTCTTACATTTTATTCTCCACTTAATTCTTGGCTTTGAAACCTTATGCTAGGATATAAAACTAAAACCTAACCTTCACCCACTGCTACCTCTGCTATACCGCTGGTTTTGCCAAGGTCTTCCATGCTCCCAAGGTAAGAAAATCCAATGGCCTTTATCATTAAAATGCCTCCGTCTCCTCTTTGCATCACTTGGCATTGGAGAATCTCTCTTTACTCGGTTCAGTCACAAGTTACAAAAGTCCTCTTTTCTCTGGAAGCTCCTTCTCAATTGCCTTCATTAGCCTGCATGTCTCCTGCCCATGAGTGTGGGCATTCCAGGAGGTTCTTTCCACGGTCTTCTTTTTACATATTCTTAGGCCATCTTATTCATTCATTTGGTTCTAATAACCTGTAATCCCAAATGTGTATCTCTAGTCATTGAAATTTTCTGAGCTAATTATTTGCATTTACAACTTACTGTTAGATAAACACAAATTGTACAATCCATTAACATTTTAGACACCGTACTTCAAACTTAGTTCATTCACTTCTAAAACCCTCTATCCAATGCTTAATCTAGTCTTCCATATTTGTGTTCTTATTGCACATTCCTCTTAAGGTTCTATTTATCCTTGACATATATTTTCTCTCTGTCATTCCATAGTACCTGGTAAGCTCAATAAATATTTGTCAAGATGAATTGCAAATCATAACTGTCCATCGCTACTGCTCATGTAATCAAATAAATCCGTAACTGACCTCAAAAGCTAATACCATTTTCATGTATCCTGTGTTCTTCTAAGATGTAGCCTCTAAGTTAATGACGACAAAGAGTTGCTTTTAGCCTTGGCTCAGATCATTCAATGTGGAGTTTGCTTTAAAAAATATTTATTTTTTCCTGAAGTGAAGTAGTAATTTTAGAGTCAACCTCTCCCTTAATGTCTCATTGAAACCTGTCTTAATGTGGACTCTGATGTTATAACCAGGCTGTTTTTTCGTGTAACTCTATATGAAATATGTAAATTTCATGAATGGAATTTCCACGTCCTTATAAACTGTGCAGCAGTGTTTATTCAGATAAAAGGCAGTAAGAAACATGCTTTTACACAAGTTCTTTGGCTTTTCTTACCACATCAGTATCTGGCATCTTTACATATACTTTTTATGTCATTTATGTGACATTTTATGTCACATATACATTTGTGTCATTTTGAAAAATAGTACTTAGGAATATGTTTTTAATTTTAGTGGGAAACTTCCTAATGATCGCTTACAAAGCCACACAAGTCTCTTGAAGAGTATTCTCATAGGAAATGTTTCTCCCACAGTATCTATCTGAAGAGATAGTAACTCACTTAATCACTTAACCTTATTCTCATGGTCATACCAGACAACACTACGACTTAAAAACAGTGCTTTCAATTTACCTGAAATTCTAACAACCAATATGTCGGTATAGACTATTTTCTGCCCAAGTAGTTCTTGAATTGCTGGTAAAATTTCTTTAAAGGAGAATTCTCAGTGCTTGTTTGCTAAAAGTAAATAAAATACTTTTCTAAACTGGAACTTGAGGGAAACATAAGTCACTATTCCTAGGATTTCTTAGGTTTGTATATCTAAATGTCTTAGGTAGGATATAATGTTTCTTGGGTATCTCCAAATCCTCAAGTACAGAAGAGCCCTTCAGCTGTTATATAAATAAACTAGAGACCCAGTGCATAAAATTCGTGCACTTGTAGGAGCCCACAGAAACTCCATGGTAGCTCTGTGGGCTCAATGCCTAGTAACTGTTACAATTAGCCCATTACAATGTACTACCCTGGCGGAGTTTGAGAGGCTGATAATCTGGCCTTCTATTCTCATGGGACTGTCTCATTATATTTTGTGTGCTGCCAGATACCAAGATAGAGATATAAATACATACTATATAATAAAAGGCTAATATGCAAATTGACTGAACCACCAGGGGGCTGACGCTCAATGTAGGAGCTTCCCCCTGTTGGCCAGTGTACTCCCACAGGGGGAACACCTCCCAACCAGAAACCGGGCTCACAGCTGGCGAGTGCAGCAGCAATGGCAGGAGCCTCTCCTGCCTCCACTGCAGTGCTAAGGATGTCCACCTGATGGCAGGGAGAGGGCCTAAGCCCTCAGTCGGACATCCCCAAAGGGCTCCCAGACTAAGAGAGGATGCAGCACGGACTGAGAAACCCATGCCCCAAGTGCACAAATTTCATGCACTGGGCATCTAGTAGATAAATAAAATATCAGGAAGGTAAGAAGAAAGGAAAAAAGTTGGAAGGGAGGGAGGGAGGGAGGGAGGAACTTTGTCTTCTCATCTTTAATATTTTTATTTTTTATTGTTAAAACATCATTTTTAATAGTTGACACTATTACAGAGGTTCCTCACCCCCACCCCACCCCCTGGCCTTCACCACAATGTTGTCTGTGTTCATGGGCTATATATTTTAAAATCAGATTTATTTTATCCTTTAGAAGTATTTGTGATGTTCTGTGGCTTTTTTTTTTTTTTTGCTTTCTGCTTTTTTGGGGGGGTTCTTGGTATTTGGGCTGTGGGTATTTTTGTGCTTCTTGCTCCTTTTATTTATTTATTTTTTAATCTTTAGGAAGGGCTGGAAACAGTAGACAAGGGCTCCCATAGGATTAGCATTTCTATTTTAACTTTGCCACTTTCCGCTCACATCCAGGGCATCTGTTCAAAGCTGACCGTGCAGCATAGTGAAGGCATTTCTTTTTGTTTTTCCTTTGCTTCTGGAGTTATGAGAACATTTAAGTGCCTGGGTCAGGTTCAGACACATTCTGTCAAATTTATATTTTTGGTACTGTACATGAATCAGAATGACATGTGGTTTCTGATGAAAGAATGAGAGTATTCTTATGAATGGATGTCAGAGCTTTGGGATGATTTAATGTCATGATACTTTTTTCATATAAGGATACATGTGGTGTTCTGCCAAAATTCTTATATAGTATGGTGTATGGTTTCATGCTTCTTGTTAGCTTCTGTTTATCTGGGTGAGTACCAAGTTGGAATGTTGGCTGTAGTACGTCCTTTGAAAATGTGGATTGTGTGCCACAAATGTGACTAAAGACCAAATGTGTTTGCCTGCAGCATTACAAGGTAACCACCTTCATAGGAACTAACTAATTTGGCAGTCACATCTCTTGAAATGGCACACTTATTGAACTGCTAAGCGAGGCGTTTTGATTTTTAAAGAACTCTCAAAAATATCCCATGTAAAGTTTAATAGCTGAAGCAGTGCATTTCTGTTTATACTATTGTCAGTGGGAAGCTGTGCATGAATGTCACTCTAAGGATAATGTCTAGACTTCCCCTTCTCTTAGGATAAAGAACAAATCCCTTTGTAAGTCACTGACTTTTAATACCTTGTGGTTCACTGCTTTCCAAAGCAGAATCTGGAAACATCTGAGCACTTGCCAAGGATTCTACAGGGACATTCACAGTGGGAAATATTAATGGAACAGAGTAGACTGATGGTTGAATTGTCAGAAGAAAGGTCATAAATCATGGTGTGATGACTGCTTGATCATGTAGAAGAGGAGCAAAACGGGCAATATGAAAAGGAAAAAAAAAATGAAGATATAGCCCATACATTGATTGCTAATTCGGAGACAAAAGTTCTCATTTAAATTTTACCTTTAAAATATAATTTATTAAAAATAAATATATGACTGCCTGGCTAGTGTGGCTCAGTGTTTAAGCATCGACCTATGAATCAGGAGGTCACAGTTTGATTCCCGGTCAGAGCACATGACCATGTTGTGGGCTAGATCCCCAGTAGTGGGTGTGCAGGAAGCAGCCAATCAATGATTCTCATCATTGATGTTTCTCTCTCCCTTTCTTTCTGAAATCAATAAAAATATATTAAATAAATAATGACTTATTGCTGAAAAAAATTATTTCAAAAAGAATTGTTTTCCTTTAAGCTACTGTTCAGAAATATGTTCTTTTAAACACCACATAATGTCTGATATAATGACCATATAAATTTTAGTGTTGCTAGCTTGCTTAAATTAACCATTTATTTATTTAATATCCTACTTATGCAAATAAGTGTAATTTGTTAGATTTCTAAATTTATTACTATTTTATTGTATTACTACTAGAGGCCCGATGCAGGAAATTCATGCAAGGGGCTTGGCCCTCGCAGCCCTGGCTGCCTCGGCCAGCCCTTGTAGCCCTGGCTTCATCTGGAAGGTCATCTGGATGGTTGTTCTGCTGCTTGGTCTAATTAGCATATTAGCTCTTTATTATATAGGGTTATAATGATGCTAATTAAATTTCTTTATAATGCTCACCTTTTGCCAGATATGTCATTGAATCACATCTACCCCATTGTAACTAACCTATGAGGAATTGCAAAAATGTAGGCTCCATGGAGGGCAATGATACCTCTATAATTTATTCATAGCTATATGCTCAGTCCCTAGAAAAACAGAGCATCACTAGTTGTCACTCAATAGATATTATTTGAATAAATGAGTGAATGAGTTGCACTTATCCTTCACTGTGTTTGCGCAGAAGCACAGATAAGTTAAGATCACATAGATATTTAGTGTAAAATACAATCAGAATATACATTCTTGCTGTCAGATTTCACATCTGGAACATTTATCTTTTCCATGTTACTACCTCATTTACCATCATCACTTTACATTATCATTTAACTTCACTTTTCTTTTATGAAGTTAAGATAATCTCATATTTTTCTCATTTTACTATGAATTAAAAGTTTCATCCATATATGTCAAGATGATATTGCTGCTATATTGACATTCAACATTAGCATTGGCGTTGCTTGCTTTGAGTCATATCACTCAATTTCACGCACCTACAAGTTAACACCAAGTCTTAATATGTGAACAAGATGCATTTTATAAGGTGACAAAAACCCTTGGGGCAGACTAGATTTGTGTGTGAATTAGCTATGCAAGAATTTAACCTTTGAATGTGATATATTTTAATGTTATTTAACATGTATTTAGTTAGGAATGAGGGAGGTAATATTTGGGGGGAGAGATGAGGATACAAAAATGGGGTAGGACTTCACCTTAATTTTTATGTATCACTAAATCTTGGAACATTTCAAATTTTTTATATTTGTGTTCAAAATGTCTTCCCCACTCACCAAATACATATGAATCTCTTTGACATGCTCCTGTTTCCTTAATTTAAATGGATTCTGCATAATCAATTGGCATATATGGAGGATTTCAGAATATCAAACAATGAGATAGTGTCTGTCAACAGGAAGAGAAACAGCCATGATTTGCTCTGTAACATTGGCTCATTTACTATTGATCGCTGATATTTTCTTACACGACTAGAAAACAACTACAGTCAAACATCATCCCTGCATGTTGCCTTCATTTAACCCTTAACCCTTATATGAATATAAGAAAATTTGTAGCCTAAAGACATTTGTAAAGAAGAAATAACCACAGTATGTC
Organism: Myotis davidii; assembly: GCF_000327345.1. Lineage (NCBI taxonomy): Eukaryota > Metazoa > Chordata > Mammalia > Chiroptera > Vespertilionidae > Myotis > Myotis davidii. The sequence goes on from NW_006300375.1 coordinate 4,522,978, forward strand.
CTGTTCTTCATGTGCTGCTAAGTTTCCCTGAGGCATACCTGGTGACCTTTAACCCTTGGAGAAGAATTCATAGCCAGGCCTTCTCTATATAACTACCCAAAGAACGTCTATAGCTAGCTGTCAGCTGTTGGGGTAGTTTTTGTGGAAAGCCATTTTTAAAAAATCTTTCTAATGAACTGGGAAAGTTCAAATTGTAGAACACAAAAATAAATATTTGTTTAAAGGAGAGAAATGTTTTATTGTTGAATATGAAGTGTAAATTGGAACAAAAATATTTGAAACTGAATTTCTGCAGTGAATCTGTGAATCATATATGTTTTACTTTACTTAGTTGTATGTTTATTTTGTCCTTCCACTAATATGGTAGGCAGAATAGTAGCCCTTGGAGTTCTCTCCATCCTGATCCGCAATACTTTACATGGCAAAAGAGACTTTGCAGGTATGATGAATGTTACAGACATTGAGATGAGGAGATTTTCTGAATGGTCTGGGTATGCCCTGCCTAATTGCATGAGCAGAGAGCTTTTCCCGGCTATCATCAGAGGGAGATGCACTCAGATATGACTGCTGACCTAGAAGACAGAGGAAGGAGACCATGTGCTAAGGAATTTGGTCTCTAGAAGCTGGAAAATGCAAGGAAGTGGATTCTCCTTAGAATATCCAAAAATGAATGCATTTTTCCTTACACCTTGATTTTAGCTCATTGAGACCCATGTTAGACTTCAAATCTACGGAACTCTAGAGAATTCTACCACTGAGCCACCCATGCACCCCAATCTACGGAACTCTAAATAAAAAAGTTATGTTGTTTTAAGACACAAAAATGGTGGTAATTTGTTTTAGCTGCAATAGAAAACTAATACAACTAGGCTTTGATTTCTAGCTTAATTGAAAGACTAGAATGAAACAATTTAGATGCTTCTCTTTAAAAATTTCTAAAATAGAGATTAATAAATTCTGGTTTTAAAATTCTGGCAAAACCCTTACTGATTAATGCGAAAATATAATATATTATGCTCTATAGCTGTTTGTCAACCAGTACAGAATAACATAGTAATTTATCACAGAGATGCTATTTATTCACTCATTAGAATTTTATTGAGCCTGTTACATGCCAAGGCTTATGATATGTAAAGAAGAATATCAGCAGCACATTCTTTTAAGGAGCTCATGTGGAATAAGTAATTCAGTTCAGTTTAGTAAATATTATCCAACAATTATTATGTGACAGCACTCTTACAGGTCCTTAGGATACATCAGTGAACCAGACTAAGATCTGCATTCTACTGGAAGAGAAAATGACCATAGTAAATAAGCAAATTATATAAACACTTGAACATCATAAATGCTATTTAAAAACATTAGAGCTGGTGAAGGGAAATATGTGCTCAGGGTTTGCCTCATTGACAAGGTTATAGTTGAGCACAGACTTGAAAGAGTAAGATAACTAGCCAAAAGCCAATATGAGGAAAGAGCATTGTGAGGTCCTCACAGCGAGTAGTTTGTTCAGCTCTATAACATAAGGATCTGGAGCACCCAGGAAAGGATACACATGTGCAATAGTTTTCTATTGCTACATAATAAATCACCACAAAATTAGGGCCTTCAAACTAAACACACATATTATCTCAGTTTCTGTACCCGAATGCGTAGCTGTCCTCTCTGCTCAGAGTCTCACAAGGCTGCCATGAAACTGTAGGCCAGCCTGCATTCCTTTCTGGAATTCAGGATCCTCTTCCAAACTCCGATGGTTTGGGGAAAAATTCAGTTGCTCTCTGATGCAGAAATGAGGCCCTTAGCTCCTAGACACCACCCGCAGTTCCCTCCCCGTGGATCTCTTCATTGGTCATTCAAAACATGGTTGTTTGCTTCTTCATTGCTGACAGTCTCTCTACAACCTGCTAAAACAGCTCGCATATAATGTAGCATAATTATTGGACTGACATACCATCATCACCTTTGCATTATTCTGTTTATTAGTAGCAAGTCACTGACGGGGTCCGACCCCAGCAGGTCCAGGGGTTCCCAACGGTGTAGACGGAGTCGGCGAAGAAGGAATGACACGGAGACAGCGTTCAGTTGATCAGCAGCCTAGCCAGGATCTCCAGCCAAGTTCTGGTCTGGATCTCCAGAGAAGTTCTGCCGTTTATTGTCTTGTTACATCCGTATTTATACCAGTTGATTTTAATCCTGTCAATTTCTATTACAAAGGTTAGGACGTTTCTTATCTCCATTCCAGGGAGTAAAGATTATGTAGCTTAAGCATGATTGTTCGTAGTTAAAGTGATTAACTACCCGCCTGGCACTTAGTTAAGGAGTTTCATCCCCTCCCTGACTTCAGGGAAAAATCCCTACCTGGGGAAACAACCTTTCTCGGAGAGGTGACCTTGGTTAAAACACACAGCGCTAAGGGGAGCAAACATATTAAGAACAGTATGCTATATACGCCAGGTCCCTTGAAACATATGCTGTGCAGATGTTTCTGTTCTGCAGCGACTGTGTCAAGCAGCAAGGATGGACCGGCTTCCGGCAAGTCACATATTGTAGCTTGACTCAAGGGGAGAAGTTATACAAGGTATGACTCATTAGGAGTCATCATAGTATAGTTGGTCAGCACCTGCCCATATGCATTTTATTTTATTTAGTTAGTTTTTATTTTTTTATTGTCTAAAGTTTTACATATGTCTCCTTTTTCCCCAATTGACTCCCCACCAGCCATTCCCACCCCAGGCAAGCCCCCACCACCCCGGTGTCTGTGTCCATTGGTTATGCTAATACGCATGCATACAAGTCCTTTGGTTGCATTCTAATCACCCCCATACCCCCATTTGTCTCTGGATCTATTATTGTTCATCAAATTATGTTGGTCATTATATCCCACATATGAGTGAGGTCATGTGATATTTATCTTTCTCCAACTGGCTTATTTTGCTTTGCATAATGCTCTCCAGTTCCATCCATGCTGTTGCAAATGGTAAGAATTACTTCTTTTTTT
>NW_006300375.1:4526393-4534528 GCF_000327345.1 Myotis davidii
ACGCCATAGATTTCTGGGTTCATTTTGTATCCTGCTACATTGCCAAATTCACTTATTAAATCTAGTAGCTTTTTGATGGAGTATTTGGGGTTTTCTGTGTACAGTATCATGTCATCTGTGAATAAGGGCTGTTTTACTTCTTTTCAATTGGGATGTCTTTTATTTTTTCTTGTCTGATCACTATGGCTAGCACTTCCAGTACTAGATCGAACAGGAATGGTGAAAGTGGGCATCCCTGTTTTGTTCCATTCTTAGGGGAAATGGAGTATTTTCCCATTGAGTATTATGTTGGCTATAGGTTTGTCAAATAAGGCTTTTATTATGTTAAGGTATGATCCCTCTATTCCCACTTTCCTGAGAGTTTTTATCAAGAAAGGGTGTTGGATTTTGTCAAATGCTTTTTCTGCATCGATTAACACGAGTATGTGATTTTTGTTTCTCTCCTACGTTGACGTAAGGGCACAAAATACAACACGACACAACACAATGCACAGGGCACCAAACACAAATGTATTCATGATACCAATACCCCAAATAAAGGTGACCACCAGAGAAAAGATAATTAGGGGAGAGAAAAGAGTGCAAAAACCACTTAGAGAAAAGGAAAACATGTAAAAGATAAAAGAAAAAAAGAAGGGGGGAAAATATATGTATGCGGGGAGAAAACTCCAAAAAACGAACAACTAATCCAAAAAATGTAAACAACAAATGCCCTAACAACAAACACCCAGAGGAATCTGAGGAGGCAGAGCGCTCTCTAGGCGACCTCTGACCTTTCCATCCAGGGATTGCCTCACCAGCTGTGTTTAATTCCCCGATTTTGGGTGGATGTTATTCGATTCAGCTGTTCCTTCTACTCTGCGAGAAGGCACAGGACCTGTCCGAGTATTTGGCACCACTTTGTCTCCCCCTGGACAAACTTCTTAGGTGCCTGCGGCTGGGGAGGCTGGAGTCTTGGTGTTCATGGGTTTGTAGCTGAGGCAGCTGGTCCCCGGGAATTGTGGTTGTAGGGTCCCAGGAGGTATCCAAGGTCTCCCCAGGTGAAGGTAAGGCTGGGCCTCTGATCACAGCCGCTCTCCCCTTCAAGATGGTGTGGTCTCTGTGGCAGAGCCGGCCACTCTGGGAGAGATTTCAGCAGTAGTAGAGGCTGCCCGGCCAGGGGAGCCTGGTCCACTGGTCCCCAACAGGCCTGTGGAATATAGCTGTCCCTCACTCACAAATACAGACACTCCCTACACATCCACACACTCTCCTTTCGCTCTCTCACTCACACACTGTCTTGCAGCTTGCCGTCCCCTCAGCAGCCATCTTGGGTCCCTTTTGCCAATCTGTATTTTAGATAGGCCATTTTGGTAATGGTATGGAGGATACATTATGAACAGAGAAAAAAAAGGCCAGTTAAAAGAGTTTTTGTATGTTGGGCAAAAAATGATGAGAGCCTGTATTAAAACAGGGATTAAAAGTGAGAGGTTGAGAGAGATTATCAGGTTCAAGAGATATTTAAGAAGAGGAAAGGATCAGATGATAACACATTTATTTGGGAAAGATGGGAAGGTAAAAAAGTGTCTTAAGAGTTTTGTAGATTAATGGCATGGCAAACACCTGGAAAGAAGTACTTCTCCCTGACCAAGGGAACTATAATCAGCAAGCAGATGTAGAGAGTAATGAATTCCCTTTTGAATGGCACACCTATCCTGTCACTCATCGGAGCCTGAATTTATTACCTAAGAGACATTATCTCACTAAAACCTCACAGCAACCCAATAAGATAGAATTATTGACACCCTTTCGCAGTTGTGTCAATTAAGGTTTTGAGAGGTTGAATGGATTTCTTAGGTTGAGAAGCTATTAGGAACAGTAATTAAATTCAAGACCAGGTCTGTCTCACATCGAGTTAAAAATTTGTTAGACCATCGATATGGATAATTCCAAGAGGGTGTTATTATGGATAACACTTTAGTAGAGAGGGCTGTCCTGGAGGTATAGATAGGGGAGTCACTGGCAATGGAGGTGTTAGCTGAACCCATGACAATTCTTTGAGGTCACTCTAGGAGACTATGCAGATAAGAATTTTACTCTGGGGAGCTCACTTAAGGGGTAGGAAAATAAAACGTACTTACCAAGAAGAAGATGGAGAAAGAGTGATCATGAAAGTAATAGGAGAATAAGAGGAAATAATATCATGGCGAACTCGAGAAAAGAGAGTGGCCGGCAAGACAGGAGCAGCGGTGAGATTGTCAGATGTGGTAGTTTTGTCTGAATGTCCCTGTGCTGTGCGGCTTGCCTCATTATCCTGTGTCCTAACTGACCAGCAACGTTTGAGAGGAGAATAGCCACGCCAGGGGAAAGAACGAGAGGTGAACAGGAGGCAGTAGGAAGGGGTTCACATGGGCAAGTCAGTGGTGGGTTGGGAGGTGCCCAATGAAGCAGGTGAGGAGGGGGTGCCCCTCTCTCTCTGCCTGAGCGCCCAGCAACTTAGGTGGATGTTCCAGGCCAGTTTCCGTATGTTGTTTAAATTTTGAAAACAAATGCAGGACAGCCTATCTCATTAAAAAATGGTGCAGGAAAACAGTTAGTTTGTGAGCATACAATTTATTAACTCAGTAATTCTTCCCCAAATGATAATGGGTTAAATAGAAAGCATTAACTTCAATTTTGCATCTGCGGAAATTTAGTTGTTGCCTCCTGTATTGCATCAGTAAAACCTTACATAGGACATATACCTGTATTATTTAAAGTAAGTCCATTTTTTTGTTTTCAAAATGTAAGTAAAAGATACATTTTAGTAATTTACTAAATTATAAAACAATTAATTTTAGTGATTTCTCAGATTCTATTTGAGTATTCTTTATCTATATCACCAGGAAATAACCATAATTATATATATTAATAGAATATCACTTAGTCTGATATTAAATTATATGTTTTTCTTAAACCTCACCGACAAAATTAGTTTATGGAACCATAATAAACAGACATTATATTGTAAACTTATTAAACCCATTTTGATACATTAGATATAGCAGATGTATTTCATGAGGACAGTTGAATAAATAATTAGGTCAAATTTTTTAATTGGCACATTTTGCTGTTTTCTGATTTTTTTGTAAGCCTCAACTCAATCAAAACTTAAAATTTAGTCACTCCTTGTATAATTGCCACTTTAGTAATTGGCCTTAAGATTTTTGTTTCAACTTTGCCCTACATGTCTACTTTTCAATCTACCTATTAAATGTCTAAATTTAAAACTTTCTACAGCAGTAATAGTTATAAGCATGTGTGTGCTTACTTATAAAGTTAAGCATATGGCAGTGAGACACGGCAAATTAAAATTTCCAGAGATTATCCTCATAAATACCAATTATGATTTTGGTTGGGATTTCTCCCAAACCTTGTTAAATACAGAATAACTTATTAGAATATTTATAATAGGTTATTCTTGGATATATTCTAGGGTAAGAATTAGGGAATATGGTTTGACATTCAAAGGACCTAGGTCTAAATCTTGTCCTCTATCACTTAATAGTTCTATGACCTTGAGCAAATGATGTAAGATGTAACCCTAGTTCCCTTAATTATACTACTTTATGGCCTTATTTTAAAGATTAAAAGAGTTGATCTATGTAAAACCCTGAGTGTACTGCCTAGAAATTAGTAAGCATTTAGCAGGTACATATGCACATGTACCTACACAGTAGATATATATGTATTGTGTGTGTGTATATGCATTCATAAATATTTTTTAATTTTGATTAGGAATCCTCATGCTATTCTTTTCACTAGACACAAGCACTCTTCTTTCATATAGTTCATTTTCTTGTGGAAGAAAACAGGCAAAAAATAATATGTACATAATTATTCTACATTATTACTTAAATTTGAGTGCACTATAGTAAGAAAAACTAAGAGGGGGAAAAAATGTAATGACAGATCATAGATGGGTCTGCTGGTAATGTACTGGAGGCATTTTATTTGTTTGGAAATTGCAGATAAAAGTAAAGAACTGGTATATAAGAATAGCAAATAATTTGTCAGAAGTCAAGAGTGGGAATATGGAAGGACAATTCCAGATTGTGGAGGTAAAGTTAATTATTACTGTCTGTAAAGTTTACAAGGAAGGTTCACAAATGTGCTCTCCTTTGATCTTGAACAGCCTCGTCAGGTATGTAAGGCAAAAACTATATCCACATTTTATAGAGAAATAAAGTGTATTTATTGCAGGAGACCCGTTTGCTCAAGTGCACACCATTTGCAAGTGTAAAACCAGAATGGATAAAATGAAAATAGATGACACTGTTGTAGGTTTGGGAGAGTAGGTATATATTTTTTCAGTAGTGATGTATGAACTGCCATTGACTTGGCTGTTAATGAACTGTGGATATCTACTCCTGAGAGCTAACTGCAGAAAGAAAGCCATCGTAGAGCACAGTTACATGCACACCCAGTGTTCGGCATATGGGGGAATAGTACTGACTGGCTGTCTCCCCGCTAATATAACTGCTGTTAGGCAGGCTCAGTGGCAGTGTCCTGAATTAGCAAAGTAGCTTTAATAGATCTGCTTTGAGTATTTACTTTCTTTTTTGTCATGTTAGTTTTAACTACAACATGATTTTTAGCTATAGTTTTGCTTAATTATATTTCTTAAATTAATATTTTTATTGTTTAAATTTAATATGCTTATGTTTTTAGTGTGGAAAATAAATGAAAAAAGAAGAAAATGTAAAGAAAAGCAATCCTTGTTTATATTCTCTTATTTGAAACTAAATGTCTTTTAGGATTCAGTAGTATTTGAAAGTGAAAAGATAATATGTACATATATATTAGGTAAAATGGCTTCAGAACCTTGGGCCACACCCCCTGAACTGAACAGTACTATTTCTGCAGACAGAAATCTTCAAACCACGTATAATAAATAAAGACCATAAATAGTGTCAAGTAAATGCCGGTCAGGTTTTATAGTCAAGCAAGTTCAAGTCAGGACAGATTTTACCTCCAAAGAAAATTTATAAAAAAAAAAAAACACCTTTTGAAATTTAGAGTTGCAAATCAAAGATAACATTCTTGAATTTAAAATAGAGTATAATTCCCTTTTCATATAGAAGGATTATACTTAAATACTGGCTTTCTTTCACTTCGTCACATATCACAAGTAGCTCTGCTGGGTTATTTTTGGGTGTGGGGGGGTTGGGTGGGGGGGGTGTTTTATTTTATTAGTACCTTCTCTTAAAATTCTCAGAAATGTCATTATTTGATGACTTTTTCTTAAAGATTTATTAGTTCATTTAACTGAAAATCACAATAATAGGGTGAAAGTAGATGTGGTTTGACCAGGGCCCCAGCTCCTTTCTTTGAGTTTTTGCCTCTGTTCTCCTTAGCAGGGAGTAGGAAAAACCTTTGTCCTTATGTCAATTTTTCTTATGTTTGCAACTGGCTGCAGCAGTGACAAACATCTGCAAACCAATCAACCAGCTCTGATGGAAAGAGGGTCATGTCTGGTTCTCTTTACTCTTACTATAAACTCGAGTTGCCATTTTGTGTTATTTACTTTCAGAATAAAAAAATCCTTTAGCATTTCTTCAAATGCAGATCTGCTGGCAAAAATTTTCCTAAAAATTATTTGTCTAAAAAATATTTTATTTCATGTTCATTTTCTTAAAAAATATTTCCCCTGGATATAGAATTCTAGATTAACTCTTCCTCCCCCCAACCCCCAGCATTTAAAAAAAGGTCATTCCATTTTCTTCTGGCCTCAATTGTTTCTAATAAAAAGTCAGCAATAATTATATTTCTTGTTCTCATGACATGTCTTTTTTCTCTCGCTGCTTTCGAAGTTGCTTTTTCTCCTACATTTTTTGTTTTCAGAAGTTTTAATAGAATGTGCTTAGGTATGGTTCCTTTTATATATATTCAGCTTGGGTCTCACTGAATTCCTGCATCTTCAACATAGCATTTTTTAATCAAATTGGGAAATTTTCAGCCATTATTTTATCATATATTTTTTCTTCCTCAGTATATCCTTATTTTCCTTTCATAGCTCTAATTACTCATATATTAGACTATTTGAAAATGTCACATGCCCAAAAACCTTTTCACTTTCTTCAGTCTTTTTTTCTCTGTGTTCTTGCAACTGGGTAATTTCTATTTCTTTGGCTTCAAGTTCATTGACTCTTTCTTCTTTCAATTTCTACTATTAAGTCTATGGAGTTAATATTGCATTTCAGTTTTTGTACTTTAGTTTAAGGACCAAACTTTCTCCCTTGTATGTCTTATCAGATCTTGGAGTTTCAGGTTTTGTTAGGATAGGCTTAACATAAGTCTTACTCTATAATATGGCACTTACTCTTCTAGGCTCAGCCTTTCTTGTGTCAACTGAATGCCAAAAATTTTAACAAGGTATTAATGAGGTCTTTCTACTGTGGTAGGGTACTCCAACTTCACCAAGAATTGCTCTTCCCCAGAACTGTTGAACCTATAATTTGTCTATTCCCTTCTCCCTGTAGCAGCTGCAGTCTGTTAAGCCTTGAGTGGTTTCAATCCTGCAAATATATTGGCCAGGAATCTGCTACAGACTCACAGCAGATTTCTACAGGGACTTTGGAACCCACTTTCTTGGCAGCTCCCTCTCTTTGATATTATGTGCCACAGAACTCACTAGTTACTGCTGCCCAAAATTTTCCTCCTCTCAGTGGGACCACTGTGCACTACTTGCACACCAGCTTTCTGCACCTCTGTTGGGAAATGATTCCCAAGCCAATAGTTGAGTGATCAGAGAGATTTTCATATGAGTTTCCCTTATTTTAATCTTGTGCTGTTATTCATTTCCTAGAAAGAATTACCTCATACAGTTTGTCCAGTTTTAGAGTTGTTAACTGCAGTGAGCCTATTCTGGCATCAGTTAGTCCATCATGGCTAGCTGCCTTATTACCCACCAGAAATGTTTTTCTGATTATATTTCCACCCAAAGTGTTTTCTAACACCTATTTCCTTATCTCCATGCCAGTTCTAGGTTTTATTATTATTGTAATGTTTGCAGATGAAGTGGATATTTTTATAATTTTATTAATCACATATCAGCCTTGGTTTTCATATTTGAAACTTTTCATTATAATTGTGTCTCGGGAAACCCCCTAAGGACTATAGCTTAAATGAGACTCAGCAGATTAGATATACAAGTGACTATTGGAATGACCCGCTGGGTAATGAGCTATGTTTGATCACTTGTTTGAGACAGCCAGCACTTGCTGTGCTATAAATACAAGCTGTTCCCTTGTCTGGAGACAGTGGAAAAGTTTAAGGATAATATTACTATGCTCCTTACATTAGAAAGAAAAATCTTAGGTGGCATAAAACATATAAAATAGAAAAGAAGCTCATTTGGGAATTTCTTTAAAAATTCAACGAAACAAAAGATCATTAAAATCACTAATGTGGGTTGGTGAGCCTGTTGTGTTATCTTTGTGTGTAGGTTTACATTCTTCAAAATACATAAGATTCATCTTGCTTGATTTATGTAACAATGCTTGAATGTATTCAAGGTATGTCTATTATCTATACGGAATAGATGAGAAAATTGAATTTAAAAAATGGTGACTCCAATAATGTCAAAAGGTTAGTAAGTGGCTGAACTACAAATAAAAAATAACTTGCACTTATGGAGGACATAATATATTGCAGACATCATGCTAAGCTCTTTCCATGTATTATTCATGTCGCTTTTATTAATTAGAATTATTTCAACTGAAAGTGACCCCATACACCTTACTCAAGCTAGTTTTTTTAAAAAATGCGTGGTTTTTTCCTTTTTGTGTGTTCACTGGGAAATGCAGGAGGCAGCCTCAGGCATAGTTGAATCTGTGCTAAAATGATGTCAGGAATTTATGTGTGCTCCCATTAAAATGTTAGTCATTGGACGATATGCATGTTAGAATGTCAATGAAACTCTCAATTACTTATGTCTACATAAAGCCGTCTCTGTATCCTTTAATTTGAAGATGGAAGTGTAGTTTTTAAATGTCTTCCTTCTGAGGGTAATGAGAATGGCATTCCTTGAATATATTCACAACATAAATCCTCAGCATATGGCATCAAGGATGGCTCCAACATCTTCAGATTTATGTCTTTAACAGCCCTGAACT
>NW_006300375.1:4534663-4546723 GCF_000327345.1 Myotis davidii
ATCATTCATGTTGTGAATACATTCAAGGAATGCCATTCTTACTACCCCCAAAAGAAAGACATTTGATGACTACATTATCATCTTCAAACTAAAGGACACAGAGACAGCTTTATATAGACATAATGAATTGGGAGTTTTATGAACATTCTAAAATGCATCTGTTTTAGTGACTAACATATTAATGGGAACACACCTGATACTCAAAAAACCATAAATCCTAAACTGTGAAATCTTGAGCACTGTGCCTATTTATCTCTGCATACATACTTGATATAATGGCTGACACACTGAAAGTGTTCAATAATATTACGTTGAATCAATGAGTGAAAATGGATGGAAGATAATCCAAATCTATTTATTTACATAGTAGTGGATAATACAGTCCCAAGGATATGTCAAAAGTATTTCTTATATAAGGAAGTGAAGGATTTGAGTCTGTTTTCAAAAAAAAACTATAGGTGTCTACCAAGACTGCTTTTTGAAAGAAACCATCTCGTTAGGGAGGAGTCCTGGGTAATTCCATATATGACTCTTCCCCAGCACCGCAACAGATTTAAATGTTACGTAAGCATTTGATAACTGAACTGTCTACTAAGTATTGGTCTATGATGTGCTTTGGTCGTGATTAAGTTGGACCAAATTAAATCTGTCTCTTGAGAATCTGAATTAGAGCTTGCAGGCATCGGGCAGTTTGTAACAGGAGCAGAAATAAAAAGGCATCCAGAGTGGGGGCTTGTAACTAGTGTACACCAGAGTTAGGACATTTGTTTCTGAGGCACCAAGTCCTAGAGAGTCTGTGTAGTCACCTAAGTTGTTGACTGACTTACTAGAACTATTGCTATGTCTTCAATATTCCAGTCTCACTGAGATCTGCCATCATCGTAAAAAAAAAACCTGTATAATTCTGAGCACCACTTTTAAATGCAATAATGCCAAACTACAGTGTATCCAAAGAAACAGGGAATGTGATTTGGATTGTAATTTGAATAAGGTATGCCTGAAGAGAGTGATCATGCTTAGAACAAAGAAAAAGTATAGAGCGTAGAAAGATAAACTTGGAGGGATGTGAAAAACAGAATGAGTATAATCTTGGTAGGGTAGAAGAAAGTCCAATGAATAAACAAAACAAAGAGGTAGATCTGCTTATACTCAATTGAAAAATAAATATTCCAACATTTTGCTGGCACTTGAGTGATCTTGCCCTGGCCAATGTGGATAAGGAGGTTGAGCATCGTCCCATGCACTGAGAGGTCATAAGTTCAGTTCCTGGTCAGGGCACATGCCAGGGTAGCAGGCCTAATCCCCAGTAGGGGGGCATGCAGGAGGCAGCCAATGGAGAAGTCTCTCCCTTCTTCTCTCACTAAACTCAATAAAAACATTTTTTTAAAGAGTGATCTTGAATGATAAAATTGTAGTAATAAGATATTGTAGATATTAGATAACCAGAACTTCTTTGATTTAAAGAATGTATCATACAAATATATCATTTAAAGAATATATCACAAAGAATATGTCCAGTGTTATAGAATCTTTTTTTTAGAAAATTAGGCTAATTATCAGCAGTAGATTTATCATAGTTTTAAAGTTTCTCATTTTTACCTATTGGGAAAGACTCAAACGACTCTGTTTTTGTATTTTTGTATTATTTTACTTAAAGAAAGCCCCCCTAAACCAGTGGTCAGCATACTGCAGCCAGCAAGCCTCATTTGGTTCTTTGGCCCCTTGAGTGTGGCTCTTCCACAAAATACCACGTGTGGACGCGCACGTACAGTATGATTGAAACTTCGTGGCCCATGTGCAGAAGTCGATATTTTGTGGAAGAGCCACACTCAAGGGGCCAAAGACCGCATGTGGCTCGAGAGCAACAGTTTGCCGAACAATGCCCTAAACTATATAAGTTGAATGTCCATAAACCTGAATTAACCATTATTAATAGTGATGATTAACAATAATACAGGGATTTTTAAACCTCTTCCATTCATATTTAGAACCACAAATTAGAATGACTTCTAATTTATGCATAAAGAACTTTTGATATGTGTAATTATAATAGGAACAAACGTGTTCATTTGTTATGCACTGATTAAAATTTAATCAGTGTAATAAAGGGCTCTGCAGAAATGCAAGCTCCTAAAGTACCAATACAAGTCTAAACATGGAAAAGTAAAAGAATTAAAATGGATATTGTTTTCTTGAAAGGCAGATTTAAATGATACATTTTTATCATTGAGCCACTCACATAATGGGCATCCAATAAATATTTGTTTCTGTATGTAGATCTTGCATTTCTATGATTTTATTTAAGCTTCACTTTCAGTATTGTTACAAATACTTAAATATACTTATATTTTTGCAAGAGTTTCACATAACTTCACATTCAGTTTTACTTGATAAAAAATATATGTATTTTCCTTTAATAGTATCAAAATGAAATAGAAATTAACTCATCATTAGCAGCAAAATAAACAAGCAAACAAAACTAAAATAGGAAGACAACCAATAAAAAGGGGTGCTCCGGTTTTGATTACAAATAAGTAAAAAGCAAGTTTTACATTGCCTTTCTTTAGACCATTTGTATAGCTGCTATTTTTGTAATATTTTACAAATGGCATGAATAAAGTATGTCTGCTGTGGCTTCTTTCAGAAGAAATGATGATCTATATAAACTTTTCTCTCATAATAAGTTAAGACATTGGGTAAAAAGAGCCAGTTGTCCCGTTTGAGAATACTTATTAATCATTTTCATGGTTGATAGTTTTATCTTTGGGAACCCCTGTAATCAAGATCTCCTTTCATGTAGTTTTGTTTGGGATTATGGTTAAACAGTTTCTGCTCAGTCTCTCCTCGGGGAAGAGGCCACAGCTGTCATGTGGAATGGCAGTGATCCCTGCAAGCTGCAGTGGGGACCCATAAACTCTGTTGTGACTTCTTAAAAAATGAAAAAGTATGACCTTTCTGATAGCAGGACCTCAAACAAAGATGTTTTTACACCCTCATCCATCACACACACACACACATACCTTGCCCTGTTTTCATTTCATTTTAGGTTTTTGTCGTGTTTTATTTCTGCAAAGTTTCCACTGTTCTTGGTGATGAACTCTAGATAGAAATTGGGAAACACCTCAATCACATTCATCAATTTTTTAATTGTGACCTTTCTATGTGGAGTCCTCAAGTGTTTTTTCACTTCCAACATATAATTTCATTATTTACTTTCGAGGAGAATAGTACAGATTGTTACCAGGGCTCATTCTAAGGAAGCTAATCAATTTAAAATGTTTAAAGTGTTTAAATTATACCTAGAGCCTGCAAGGCTTTGGTATTGTTGCTTATTTTTGAGTTTGGCTGAAGAAATGAATTTTAAGTTATGGGATGTAGTTTAAAACTTGTGAGATCAGGTGCTTCTAAGATCAGATACTTTGTATCCTCACAAGATTTAAGGATTGTTCTGGAAAAATCTCCAAATCTTGTTCTTATGTATATAAACTTTTTTAAAATTTTTAATAGGTTTTAATATTTTAGTTGGTAACCTTTTAAAGTACAGTTTATTTTTCATTAAGAATTAGTTTGAGTCTTTTAATTAAATTCATAAAATAGAAATTGTAAGCATGAAGAGGATCTTTTATGTAGAAAAAAGGACAATTTGAGATATGAGATGTGTGATTTGTGGTTTCATCACTAAGTGATTCTTAGTTGCAAAGTCCTGTACAACTCAGTGCAAGTTAACTCTTCTCATGGACATTTGTAATTCAACAGAATTACAAACTGTCCCAGTATCTGTGGTAATCTACTTTTCCAAATTAAAAATTCACAAGTTCATGCTTATACATTAAAGAATAAGGCCTTGATGATCCAGATGATCTCATTATTTTATTAGAAACATATTTTGGAAGAAATGTATTGTTATTTGATCAAATCATCACTCAAAAATGTGCTTTAATCCCACATTGCTAAATCTCAACTGGTTTCTTTTCAATCTAAAATATATTTGATTCATAGCGTGGCATAATTAATGCTTAAAGCAATGTTTAGATGATGTAAGAACAATATTTTAAAATCTAAGCCAGTCATCTTATGTCTAAGTGCCTTTCTTACCCTTTCAAAACAGGACTTGTAACATCTCCTTGTTCTTTCTCTGACAGATCGGGGCACCGTGCAGAAGGTGGTGGTGCTTCCGGCCAACAGTTCTGCCAGCAGCGAGCTCATTCTGGAGGAGCTGGAAGTGTTTAAGGTTGGAACAACTCTTCTATTAGTCTCTGAACATGCATGATAAGCAGAATTCTTTCATCTAACAGACACTTTGGAGGGAAATAACATCTTATAAAAGATCAAATAAAGAATGTAATAAATTGTGAGGGTAAGAACACCAGATAACATGAGAAATATGGAACATTTTTCTGAAGTATTTTGATGCATTTCAAGCTCTCTTAACATAAAAGGATTAGTGTTTCTCGGCTATCATCACAACTTGAAGAATTTTGTTCATCATTATTTTTAAAAAATGAGTTCTGTGGTCAAGGTCTAGGAGATTTGCCTTGAAAGGGCTTTTCTCATTTGCTTCACAAACCACTGAAACCCAAATGCTTTCACGTTATTGATTGTTAGATAAACTTTCTCATATTTTTTAGCCAGGAATTTCAAGATAAACTGCTTTGTTGTCTCCTTTTTTATTGTTTTCCATTTAAATGTCGCCCTAATTAAGTAAAACAAATGTTGTCTCTTTATCACTCAAAATTTTATGTTCTCTCTGAACTTGAGATCTCACTGTATATTCTTTCTGTTCTTGAATTTGGCTTTTAAACAAAGAAAGACAACAACAACAAAGGCACACAGAGAGAAGTTGAGTCCTGCAAGATCTTACCTGGTCAGGGCAAAGTGCCGATTCTTTATGTACCTGTGAGCCTGGAGAGCAGATCTGTGGTGCCCTGCACATCCTTCGCCCCTGAAGGCGTAGGTCATCATAGTTCAGTGGTCCCTTTTATCTGCTTTGAAAAGATGGGTAAAAGCACAGACAGAGGATCTGTTAGGATCAAAATGAAACTTTGACATAGAATCAATTCTGCATTCTACACTATTGTCAACTAAAACAAGTAAGAAGCATTGGCCCCCGGACACCGAAAGACTGGAGTCAGCGTATAACTAAGTAAAAGTAGCATGTCAGAACTCAGGGGCAGACTGTTGTTAGTCCAGTGAGTTGCTTTGCTTAG
Organism: Myotis davidii; assembly: GCF_000327345.1. Lineage (NCBI taxonomy): Eukaryota > Metazoa > Chordata > Mammalia > Chiroptera > Vespertilionidae > Myotis > Myotis davidii. The sequence goes on from NW_006300375.1 coordinate 4,539,871, forward strand.
TTTCGTGGACTCAGAATGTATTGACTTATTGATATACATTACCACAGTCACCCAAAATATTGAATTTATAAGCACATACGTGATTGAGACAGCCTGCTGTTAGATGATGCTAGTACATTTTCAATGTGAAGGAATATTTTTAATCAAATCAAATATAAAAATGTGAGGAACTCCGGGAAATTGTTCAGTGTTATTAAGTTGACAATGTTTAATGCTAGCTCCCTTAGTCATAAGCTTTTTGTGATTAGTGCATTAAAATCGTGCTCATTAAATGTTCACGACATGCTTTCAAGTGTCTTTTCTGTGCTTGCTTTGGAAAGAAATTGTTTCACTAGATTAACCAGAATCACATTATATATAAAATATAATTTTATTTCATTCAATTCAGTAGGGACAACTTGGCTAGCCAAAATAATATAAAGAGCCTTATTCTGAACTTCTCCTGAAGATAGCAAAAATGCCATATTGCAGCACTTCATTTTGAATTCTGAAATACCTTTTTTAGGCAATCAGGAAATGTTAATTAAGTGAGCTTGACACAAACTCAAACATGTATGTTATGGCAAGGCCTTAAAGAAACGTGAGTTCTTCTGATCATGTGCTAACTAATTATGGTCTGTTAGATGAGTAAGGCCGGTGTTATCATCGCAAAGAATAAACTCTCAGTGGAAAAATAGAGTCAGTCTAAATGCATGCGTGTGCCAGTGACTGATGTGGCTGAATTGAGAGATACAGTTACCAAATACAGTTACTGTCTTTGACGTGGTGTTTGGGTCACATTTTCTGAGGTGAGGTAAAAATGATTGGGTGTGTATGCTATACTGTGATAGGCACATCAGGAAATAATGCGTTCAAATGGAAAAAAATGCCTTAGTTAAGGGTCCCACAGATACACTGCAGGAAACTCAATGTAACTTTTAAAAACCAGGCACTTTGTTTCATATACTGTGCAGAACCACGATCTCTTATTTTAATCCTCTGTTCAGAATAATTTCTGAAAATATGTCCAGCGTCCCTAAACTTAACTTGAATTGGAGGTGCAACTTTGAGATGTTGCCTAGTTGGACGTAAATTACAATACTTTCTTTTGTATGTGTGTGTGTTTCTCTTTTTTTAATTTAAATTCTTCATTGTTTAAAGTCTTACATAAGTCTCCTTTTCCCCCCTTGACCACTCCCCGACTACCCCCATCCCCCAGCACATGCTCTTACCCTCCCCCCCATCTGTGTCCATTGCTTCTGCTTATATGCATGCATACAAGTCCTTTGGTTGATCTCTTACTCCCTTCCCTTCTCTCTCAGGTTGGATGGTCTGTTCAGTGCTACCTTGTCTCTGGATCTATTTTTGTTCATCAGTTTATGTTGATAATTATATCCCATGTATGAGTGAGATCGTGTGATATTTATCTTTCTCCACTGGCTTATTTCACTTAGCATAATGCTCTCCAGGTCCATCCAAGCTGTTACAAAGGTTAAAGCTCCTTCTTTTTTACCGCAGGATAGTATTCCATCATGTAGATGTACCACAGCTTTTTAACCCACTCATCTGCTAATGGGCTCTTAGGCTGTTTCTAAATCTTAGCTATTATAAATTATGCTTCTATAAACAAAGGGGTACATATATCCTTTCTGATTGGTGTTTCTGATTTCTTGGGATATATTCCCAGAAGTGGGATTACTGGGTCAAATTGGAAGTTCCATTTTGAATTTTTTAAGGGAACTCCATACTGTTTTCCACAGTGGTTGCACCAGACTGCAGTCCCACCAACAGTGCACCAGGGTTCCTTTTTCTCCACATCCTCACCAAACACTTGCTCCCATGCAGTGGGCTTTCTTGTTGTTTTGTTGATGGTTTCTTTTGCTGTGCAGAAGCCTTTTATTTTGAAGTAGTCCCATTTGTTTATTTTCTTCTTAGTTTCCATTTCCCTAGAAGCTGTATCGGTAAAGATATTGCTACGACGTATGTCTACTATTTTGCTGCCTATGGAGTCTTCTAAGATTTTTATGGTTTCCCTGTATGTGTGTGTATCTCTAAGCAATGAGCCAAACTTGTTACAATAGTGTTTAGAGATATTGCCATTTTATCTTTCAAATGTTAGAACATACAGCTTCAGAAAGTGAAACCATTGTGGGCACAGTTGATTTTGAAAGGTTGCTCCCACTTGAGTTAATCAAGTAAAATTTCAGACTTTCATTAGGTTATCACATCTAATTTTGAATCTTTAAAAGTAATAATATTTAAGAAGTAAATTTATAAATAGAGTGGCTTTCAAAAAGGATTACTGTTTCAGAAAATTCTTAGATTCTTTAACTGGTTCACATTTATTAAAAGAGGATCTTTGCCCTAGCCGGTTTGGCTCAGTGGATGGAGCGTCGGCCTGCAGACTGAATGGTCCCAGGTTCGATTCCAGCCAAGGGCATGTACCTTGGTTGCGGGCACATCCCCAGTAGAGGGTGTGCAGGAGGCAGCTGATCGATGTTTCTCTCTCATCGATGTTTCTGACTCTCTGTCCCTCTCCCTTCCTCTCTGTGAAAAATCAATAAAATATATTTTTAAAAAAAAAAGAGGATCCTTGCCCTGATGTGGCTCAGTTAGTTGGAACATCGAACACCGAGAGGCGGGGTTGAATGCCCATTCAAGGCACATGCCCATATTTCAGGTTTGATCCCTGGTTGGGGCACATGCAGGAGGCAACGAATTGGTGTATTTTTCTCTCTATCTCTCCTTTTCTCTCTTAAAATAGCAATATTTTTTTATAAAGAGGATCCCTGACAACATTACTTTGCAGCAAAAAGAATTAATAAGTATGGTTCAAGCTAATACTCCTTTCCAGAACAACTGTTGTCAGGTGAACAATTGTGTCTTACGCAGAGTGCTGCGTGTGGAATAAGATGGGGTACCATTCCACAGTCCCCACCCAGATACCCAGATTCAATCCTGAGTTACTCATTGGATTCGTTATTCCAAGATGCACTTTTTTCAGTTCTCTCAAATTGTCATTTTTTTCTAATGACTATATTGATATATGTTATAATTGCAACTTTTGTTTTAGTTTAGGCATATATATATATATATATATATACACACACACACACACACACACATTTAGAGAGGAATAATGATTTCTTGAATTTCAATAGAAAAGAGAAATTGTTTTGAATGCAAAATCATTTTTAATGATTATTTGAACAACTAACAATATTTTTCTTTTTTCAGAATCACGTTCCTATAACAACAATGAAAATTTCATCTAAAAAGGTAAAATCAACCCCATTTTTATTTTCTTTGCATGTAAAAAATTTTACTACTATGAAAAAGTGTATTTATAATTTCTGAAAAATCTATTTTAATATGAGCATAATAATTAATACTATTTACAGAATACCACAATACCATAAAATCACTTTCAATTTTGATGTAGAATTCACTAGCTAGTAGTGGAGACAAAAATAGGTTTATTTTTTGTACAAAAGTCCATCAGAGCAAAACACACGTATGTACAGCATGATAGCCCAACATTTTGTATATCCGATATGCTAAAATATTACTGTGTGTTAAGCCAACCAAAATAAAAGATAAAATAAAAAACACCTTTCTGAAGAAAGAATTTAGCAGGGCCACTATAATATCACATTCTCAGGAGCTTAGATTGAGTAATTAATCCTCTTCTGAGTTCCTGATTCTGTCACATGTTTAAAATATGAAATGCATTTTTAAGCTTATTTTTAAGAAAAGGCTATTTTTTAGGATTATACATGTCATTAAAAAAAAATCTGAATGTTTCCAATCTAAGCCATAACCAGGTTCAGGATTTGGTGAAGGAGTGTTCGACTGTGATTACCAGCAATGTTTAACCTTCTCCTTTGTGCCTGCACATGCAAATATACAAGGATCACAGAAAAGAAACGTGCCGTTCCAATCTCTACATGTCCATCCCTAATGGTACCCCAAAGCAAACACTGTAAGGGCCAGAGCAGTATAATAAAAAGTGGAGTAGGCTTAAGAGCAGGAGTGGCATACGTTTGAATCTTAACCTGACCATAAATTACAAATGAGCCTTCTAACTTCACTGAGCTAAGTTTCTGCCTCTACAAGGTAATGCGTTTCTCACAAATTAATTTATATAAATTGCCCAAAATAAAGTGGTTCTTTGGTAACTGCTGTTTGTAGGAGCCTAAGACTCATTTTTCTTGGAATAGAGAATAAAGGTTTTATGTGTTAGCACAACAGATGACATAACTTTGGTGTTCTTCACCATATTTGGTCTGATGCAGATGAACAAGTAATCCACAGTCAGTCTTGTCCTAGTTTTCACTTGACTAAATTTATGAAGAAAAATAAATAGGGTAAAACAAAACTAAAGAGCTCATCTGTAATAATGTTTGTATGGTGCATAACAAACATTTTCCCAAGTAACAAGAAGCCATTTATCATTTCTCCCAATGTCCTAGAGAGCTGAGTCCAAGTCAGAATTGTCTTTGAAGTCAGCAGCAGGAAAACCCTTTGTTTACTGTAGTTTAATGGAAAGCGAAAGTATTAGAGCAAAATTCAAAATGAACATGAAGCCATTTGTATGGCATGGTAGTTGTTCATTATACAGTTACAGGTTTCAACTTTCAATTCAACTTGTGAACTTATAGTTCACAGTCCATTCCATAAAACTGCAATATACAACACACACATACACACAGAAAAAAACTGAGTATTAAATGCTTTCAACACCTTAAAATGTAGATAATTACAAATGTTTCATTAAATTAATTAGATAGAGGGGCAGGGTAATTATTTGATTTTGGGGAGACTTTGTTTGCCCAACTGCATACTGCATTGTTACAGTGTGAAAGAACTACAAATTGGCAATGATAACATTATAGATATATATATACACAAGTTTATATATCATGAATTTTTAAAAAATATGTTTTTATTGATTTGAAAGAGATAGGAAGGGAGATAGATAGAAATATCAATGCATCAACATCAATTGGCTGCCTCCTGCATGACCCCTGATGGGGACTGAGCCCAAAACCTGGGTATGTGCCCTGACTGGGAATGGAACCATGACCTCCTGGTGCATGGGTAGATGCTCAACCAACTGAACCACACGGGCTAGGCTAGATATCATGAATTACTACCTTCCCTAGTGCTCAGACTATTTTATTGCCACTTTTATGGACTTTTATTCTCTAAGTTATTCTTGCATTCTATGCAGCAGAAAATAGTTGAATTACTTAAAAAAAAAAAAAAAGAAAAAAAAGGAATTTCTAAAATGAAACTATCTGTATCCTTTTCTCAAATAAACCAGTTTCCTCAAAAAATTTTAATAAAGCTGATGTATTCACTGTGTTATTTATTAATGTACTAAGTAAGCACCACTTTAAATATTGTTAGAGAAATGATTATTATCAAAACATGCAGTTGTTTTCTTATGGTTTGAATGTCTCAACTTGGGATCAATATTTTTCAGCCCAATTTTTGAAAAAAAATAGATCTGAATAAAAAATTATTTTACATTAGATATAGAGTGAGGTGTGATTCAAATGATTTATCAGACTTGAAAATTTATAAATTGATAATATACTCTACTACAACTGTTATTTAACATTCATTGAGCTCGTAGGCATCAGAAAATATGCTAAAAATTTTATGTGGAGTTAGCTGTTACATTCATTTCTTACAAAAACTCTATAGGGTACATGCTCTATTATCCCAGTTTTAGCAAAGAGGAAGCTGGGATTCTGAAAAGTTACACAGCAAAATTTTGGTTGAGCCAGGGTTTGAATCTCAGAAGTATGCCCCCAGAGCCTGCTGGACAATGACGTCCCCACTGATTTAATTCTAAGTAGCATATACATATATGTATATAATATGTGTAGATGAATGTGTATGTGCACATGTGTGTGAATGTATATGTGCATGTATCCAAGATCCAGCTTAGAGATGTATGCTAACTTTGAATCACATATCAGTCCTTTGTAAAATATTTAGCGTCAATTAGAAACTTACCCCATCATCTCCTGAGAACCACTTCATGCTAGGCGACAGGAATTAGAGCAGTATCATAAAAACTCCCGACACCCTACAAAAGGATAAAATCTACAAAAGGACTTAGGGTGCTGAATAGCTCTGGATACACAGAAAGTTTAAGACATGTCTACTTATAAATACTTATATTCTTCTAAATAATTTGAAAATCACCTAATGAGAAATATGTCACTTTCAAAGGCATGTGAAAATGGGTATTTTTTAATTTTATGTACTACTATCTACTTTTTCTTCTAAACTTAAAAATGTCTTGTGTTTTAGACTTCATTTTTTCAAATTTACAACGTGATGGGTTGCCAGACTTGAAGAATAAAAAAGCTGCCTTGTACTTTGCAAAAAGACAGCATTCAAAGAAAAAAGCAAACACCATAATTTAAATCTGTAATATATTAGCTCAAATCTGAGAGAACAATGAATCCCAATGTCTAAAACACATTACCATTCTACATGGTACTCTGAGCTTTTTCCTTTAAACAGGAAAGTGGTAATGTTATAGGCATATTAACGTAAAAAAATTTATTTATTTTGGCTTTATATCCTTCTGGACTTTGCTTCTCATTTTTAGTCTAGTTTCAAAATGAATCCAGGGGTCTGTGGGCATATATTATAATGTGTGCCTGCTGAAAGTCCCCTTTTAACTTCCGCATCTGAAATAAATCATCATCATTCTTCTCATAGCAACAGTTGTACGTGAGTTCCAACGAAGGGGTTTCCCAAGTGTCCCTGCATCGCTGCCACATCTACGGCACAGCCTGTGCCGACTGCTGCCTGGCCAGGGACCCTTACTGCGCCTGGGATGGCCATTCCT
>NW_006300375.1:4546753-4573605 GCF_000327345.1 Myotis davidii
AAGCGGTGAGTATGGAGCACTCAGCTGAAAATCAAAATTGATGTCACCAGACAACTGTAGTATGCTTTCAAACCGGCACTAAAAGCACCGGTGAATAGTCTTTGAATGAAGAAAATGTTAGCACTTTATAACTTGAGATTCTCAGGAATATGTTAACTAGAATACCATACTTGGGAAATTTTTCCCCCTCCTTTTAAGGCACCTCTGCCACACAATTCCCCATCTGTGATACAACAAATATTTCGATCAGGATTTATCTTTATTTTATTTTATTTTTTACATTAGCCAATTTTTAATCTTCTTTTCATGTTATATGCTTGTGTTGTGTATATTATTAAATCCCACCTTTCTAGGGTTTCCCTGTGCCACTTAATTCTCCTGTAATCGAATGCTTATGCTAGTTCCCTGGCCAGTGTGGCTCAGTTGGTCATCCTCACCAAAGGGTTGCCAGTTCAATTCCAGGGTGAGGGCACATGCCTGGGTTGTGGCTCCAGCCCACGTAGTGGGTGTGCAGGAGGCAGCTGAAGGATGTGTCACTCTTGAATTGACATTTCTCTTTCTCTCCCTCTCCCTTCTTCTCTCTAAAAATCAAAGGGGGGGGGTAATGATAAATAAATAAAATAAAAATCAATATAAATATATTTTTAAGTACTTGTGCTAATTTAAGCAAAAGGAACGTTGCTCCAAGATGGGTATCCTGAGTTGCTTTTTTGAAAACTTGATGAGCATTCTTTACTCTTTAGAATGATGAGTGCCTGGTTGCTGGTTAGATTAAGAGAACAAGGCAGTCTGAGGCAGTGTCTTTTATCTAAGCAAAGACTTAGGCAGGAAACTCTGAACCAACTTGCACCCGTTTAGAAGGGACCGCCAGAACTGAAATTGACTGTAGAACAAATAATATGCAGAATTTAGAACCAGCCAATGTCACAGATATTTTCAGTCATACCTTGATATGGGTCATGATGGATGACAGGACCAATACCTATAAAAATTAATGTCAGCAGGAGAGAGCAAAGAGGACCAGCCATGCCCAATGATCTGTTAAGTAAACCATTGGATTTTATTTTATAGATACTTTATTGCACGTCATAGATACAGGCCTTTCAGGACATTGGCAGTTTAAACAATCCTTGCACTTGTGCATATCAAGATGATTCTGAAGCTTTTATCTATTAGTTCAACAAGTTTGTATCACCGGACACTTATTTGACATGCAGTGTTCTAGAGCTAGGTATATCACTCTAAAAACTACAACTCAAAGGCAAAAATCCCTGCCTTGTGGGATGATAAATTCTAAAGGGGGAAGACAGATAATAAATAAGAAAACCCTCTAGTATGTAAAAAAATGGGAAGGTGTATGAATTATGAAATGGTAAAGAAGAGAGATAAGGGGTGTGGGAAGCAGGAGGTTGCAATGTTAAATGGGTGGCCAGGGAGGCCTTACCAAGGATGAGATATTTGAACAAGGACTTGAATGTGAAGAAGAATGGAACCATGGCATTATTTGGAAGAATAACATTTCAAAGAGGAGGTTCAGAAATTCTTAAAGCTGAATTGAAATAGGAATCTATAGAGAGATTATTAATATGTGAGTGATAATTTGACTTTTGTTTAATAAGGCCTGGTTGGTTTTGTCTGGGATTGCAGACCTGGAGTAGAAGGAGGATGAGGGGAGAGGAGAGAGAAGCTGCAAAAAGGCTACTCTAATGATCCAGGTGAAATATAATGGTGACTTGCACAGGGATGATAGAGGTGGAGGTGGCAAAAGAGGTTTGATTCTGGACAGAGCTCATAGAATCTGCTAATGTAGTACATGTGGGTGTTAAAGAAATAGAGGCCTCAAAGATGAACCAAGTTCTCAGAACTGAGCATTGGAAATATGTAGATGGAATTTAGTGAGAAAGGGCAGACTGTCGAAGGAGTAAGTTTTTAGGGAGAAACTTGATAAGTGAATGGTGCCTATAAGATATTCAAGTAGAGATGTTGAGTAGGAAGTTAGAAATATGAATCTGGAGTAGAGAGGGGTGGCCTGGGCTAGATAATTTGGAAGTCTTTTGTATTTAAATTCACGAGCTATAGAAAGAACTCCCATTCTTTAAACCAGGACTTTCAGTATCTGTGTTCCAAAACCTATGTGGCTCCATGTCATTTTAAGATGTAATCAGGAGCTCTAGGGCTTCCTTAGATTTCTACACAGAATTTATGGACTCATTACGCTGAGATCTTCCCTCTGCACGGGGCTGCAGGTCTGAATCTGGGCAAAAGTATTGAGCAAGCAAATTCCAAATGAAATCTCAAATTAAAAGTGATTTTTGTGGACACTCTTTGTATTTACAACCATATCTGTTCTTGACTCCTAATTATGGAAGCAGTGACGTTTCAAAATTATTTCCATAACTGTTTGTAAGGCCATTTTTTCCCCCGTAGTAAATCATTCCAAAGGTTGGCATCTGTAAAACCTGGAACACAATCTTCAGTCTATTAAACAGACTTGGTGCTGAAGGAAACTGAAGCCCTTACTTTCTAAGGAAGACAGTGATGTGGGGACCACAAAGGGCATCTTACAGCCATAGAAGCTTAGCAGCCTCTTCTATGACATGAAAGAATTCGGAATTAGCTCCCTCCCTGTAAAGCTCTCAGACGTTGGCTTTGACCAACAAGCTTACTTATTTAACAAACAAGAAATAGTTCCCAAGTAAAATCCTAGACTACGTGTGGACTGCCGTTGCCTATTTGAGGTATCTCATTCAGGTTTGTGCTGAAATATGAGTTGGCTCATTTGTTCTCACACTCTCCCACTTATTATAACCCCAGTTACTCTTTCTAAGATGTATATGGAAACATAGATTCCACATCATCGTCCTAATGTCACAGATCATGGCCTGAATCATGTTCTTGCAATAAACAAAGAACTGAAACAAGCTTACAGTTCTTTAAAGTTCATATGGTGCCTGGTATTAAACCATGTATCACAGGTCTGCTGTCAGAGCTAATACATGCATTTAGTGAAGTGACAATACATGAAATCAATATGCAGAAATCTGTTGCATTCCCATACACTAATAACAAACTATCAGAAAGAGAAATTAAGAAAGCAATTCCTTATGATTGCATCAAAGGACTAAAATACTGAATTTCACATTTGAAAGTTGCTAAGAGAGTGTATCTTAAAGCTGTCATCACAAGAAAAAAAACACTTTTGTAACTATGGTGACACATGTTAACTAGCCTCATCCTGGCAACCATTTTGTAATATATACACATATCAAAAAGTATGTTATGTATACCTGAAACTTATATGTCAATTATGCCTCAATAAAACAATACAAACAGGAAAAATGTATCATGGTTTAAAATTAGTAGCCATTTAAAGAATATCTTGGTCATCTCTAGCAATGTCCTAATTCTCTCACAAAAAGCCAAAAATGCAATATATATGGTATTTCTTGGCCTACTTATACTCATCTTTGGCTCACATACTGGAAATTTCATTAAAAATATCTTTACTATTTAAATTATCCAAAGTATTTCCAAACTTCATGAAAGCAAAGCATGTTTGCTGAATAGATTAACTATTTCCTAAATTCCCATAGGTAGTATTTTATTCTTTAGAGATTAAATAGTAATGACAAAGATGCTCATTTGGAGAATTTTCCACATTCATTGTATTTCTTTTTTTTTTTATCCTTACCCAAGGATGTGATTTTTATTGATTTTGAGAGAAAGGAAGGGACAGAGAAAACAACATCTATGTGAGAGAGAAACATGGGAATGAAATAAAAACATGTCCTTTGTATAGAAAAGAGAAATAGAGTTTATATTTGGAAATCAGTGAAGTCTGTACTTTGACAAAAAGCTGTTATATATCATTGGTTAAATAGTTTCTCTTTCTTAAAGAAGTTAGCAAATAGTAAACAATGTAAGCATTTTTTTCTCTTCACCCACAAGTATCTTAAATATTTGGGCATTAGTATCAAATATTGCAATTTAGACTCAAATGGTATTTGTTTTGGATTCAGATATGTAGTTGGAAATTTTATTTTAAGACAGGATAATCAGTTCACTCTTCAAGTAAATATCTGTTTTCTATACAAGAAGAAAATGATTTCATTGTTTAGCCAAAGAAATAGACTATAATGGAGAAAACATTAGCAACTTGAGACAAATCCCAAATCCTACATGCAATATAATATCATTCTGCCTATCAACATTATGAATGCCTTACAGGAAATCTACACATACAAAAGGCTCAAATGACATCCTTGCTGATATCATCATTTAAACCAAGCCATAATAATGGTTTTTTTGTAATTTAATGTCTGAAAGCGATGTGTTACTGTAAATTTAGATTGTCCAGCTTGAGGGCTCATGTACATGAGTAAACCATAACATGGTGCTGATCACAGAAAAATAAATTTAACCGTTGTGAGTGATACTGCTTTGTCTTCATGGCTAAAAATGACCAGTTCAGCCATAAGAGCTCTCATGTGGTGCTCATATAATTATACACCCATAAGCTGGCTGATAGTAAATAATACTGTGACTTAAATATATAGCTAATGTAATGCAGTCAAAACCTGATAGAGGAACTATTCTAGAGAACAGCAATAACTATATTTTCTGAGACAAGAGTGACTTCCACTAGTTTGTGTTTGTACAGAAATATATAACTGAATAAAGATCATGTGACATTTTTGGAAAAAGCATACTTAAATAACACAAAATTTTGTACCTATATTTCTATATATAGATGTGTATAACCCATTGAGTACATCAACTATTAACAATTTGCTATACCCTTAAAATGGCATTTTTCATTATCATTAACTTTGAGATTGGTTTGCTTTGTAAATGTGATCATCCCTGTGTGATTTTTAATATTTCTGTTCTTACTAAATATTTTATCTTTAAGGATAAAAATATTAAGATAGATTTAATAATTAACCCACTTAGGTGATATGCTCATTCATATTTACTTCTCAGCATTGGTAGTAAGTAGCCATTTTATACCTGTGCTCCCAATATTTAAAGAGAATTTCCTTCCCTGTCTCTTATAGCAATGTACAGATCCATGAATCATTTAAAGCTAGAGGCCTGGTGCACAAAATTCATGAAAAAAAGCCTGCCTGGTCACACATCACTGCCTCTGTGTGCCAGCCTGATCGCCCCCAGCTGCCCCCTGCTGCTGGCCAGGTGTCATCCCTCACTAACCCCCCTGCCGGCCTGGTCACCCCTGACTGCCCTCCATGCTGGCCTGGTCGCCCCATGCAGCCTGCTGCTCGGTCATTTGGTCATCCCTCACTATCCCCCCTGCCGGCCTGGACGCCCACAGCCTGTTTGGTCATCCGTTCGGTTGTTTCCGATATGACAGTCCGTGGCTCTTTATATATATAGATGTCAGTTACTCTGTTTTGATTTGTTGTACTATGTAATAAAATCAAAACTAATATATGCAGCTGATACTAAGACTCAGAAAATTAAATAATTAGCTTGCAAGTAATTTAAAACTTTTATTTAAATAATGACCAATTTACAAGGGATGTAACGACATTGTTGAAATACTTAAGCTGGTGATACATAACAACTGAATGTAATGAGTGAACCTGAAGTAGATCCTGAATAAACTTAAAACACTCCTGGCTGTTTAACCTCAAAGCAGTCAATAAGATAAAGGAAATTATATCAAGTTAGGTAACTATCTCAACTTGCGTTTGTTCTTCTCTTGTTGACTCTGAGTCTGAATTTCCCAAAGGACAAATTTCTAAGGAGGACTGGATTGCAGAAGAGTGGGGACAACATTCGCTCAAAGACCTTACATATTTGATTGATTCCATACTCAGTAGTGAGGCATTATATCCATTTTGGGAAATCTCTATACTTTTCAACTTGGAAACTTTTTAAGAACTATCTGCATTTTATATGTGTGTGATTTGAGTGGTGTTATTAATGTTTTTCTGAATATTTACTATGTTTTTCAATTTAGTTAAATTCCAACAACTTTGTACTTTAATAAAACATTCTAAACATTGCAGAAAATCTATAAAATATATTTTGGGGACAGCTAGAGAAATTTTGATATAAAATGTGTAGTATATGATATTATTGGATAAGTATTAATATCTTTACTGTGATAATATATTTAAGAAAATTACCTGTTCTTAGAAGATATATGCTAAATAGAGCTTTTAAGTGTGAAACCACATCTGCAACTTATTTTCTAAAGATTTTCATATATGTACATTCACAGTACATACATGACATATACTTTCATATGAGAGAAAAATAAATAAATATGACAAAATACAATTCATGAATCTAGGTATACCACTATTCATTGTACTCATATACCAAATTTTCTGTAGACTTGAAATTTTCAAAATAAGGAATTAAAGGGAAACACTTATTCTAGTAAATGAACAAGTTGCTTAACTTTATATTAAATATCCATATTCTATCTCTGTATTATTTATTTTGGAAAAGTTTTAATATATCCAAAAACTGTTAGAAAGTATTGATTTTTTTAAAGAAAATTATGCTTAATTTTAAAAAATTATAAGAAAGAAGATGATAGTGACTGTATATTTTGGGAGTGATCATTTTAGGAAACTTTGGATGAATGTGTCTCTCTGCTAAAAATTTCTACTATTAATTTGGAATCTAACATTTACTGAGGAAATGTACCTAAGAGGAAGTTCACAGCCATTATATCACAAGTGGTAGATGGGGAGAGACTGAATTAATTTTGATTAAAAGCAAGGTCAAGTACCCACCTTATAATTGAAGCAGCGAACAAGAAATATCGGATAATCAGACCTCTTTATGAAAACTTAGGCAATCACAATATTTTGAAATTAAAAATGCTGTCTTTTAATTCTGAGTCCTGTATATATTTCTGCACTTACAGGAGGAGCCGAAGACAAGATGTGAGGCATGGCAACCCACTGACCCAATGCAGAGGATTCAATCTCAAAGGTAGTAACAGTGAGCAATGATCAAACTTAGAGTAGCAAGGCTCCATACCACATTTCACTTAGGGAAACCTAAAATTCTTGGTATTTAGATATGGTAATTAAAAATTAAATGCTATTTGTATGTATAACAAGAATTGTGAAAAACAAAAGTCTGGGAATTTTCAATATTTGTCATTCTGTAATTGGCTTATTTCACTTAGCATAATGTCTTCCTCAGGGTTCATTCAGGGTTCTACCACGTGTCAGAAGTTCTTTACTGTTTAAGGCGGGAAAATATTCCATTGTGTGTATATATCAACCTTTTTACCCATTCATTCATCGCTGGACACTTGGTTTCTTCCACACGTTGGTTCCTGTGAATAATCCTGCTCTGAATATTGGTGTACTGCAGTGGCTTGATTTTACAATTCATAACCATTCCTTATACTTTTGACAATCCTGTCTTGTCCTTACAGTTAATCTACCCCCTTTCCTCCCATTCTGACATGAAGCGATCATGTTATTGCACTTTTCCCACTAATCCCCTCTCCCCTCATCAACTCAACCAACAGAAGTATCTCCAGGCAGAACTCGCCCTGGCTCACCAAGGAGCTGCAAATGTGCCTCAGTTAACATTTAACACTGAGACTCCCTTTGTAATCTTTTTGAATCCGGAGTTACCTTTTCGCTATTTACTGAGTGTTTCATAAACTTTGTGTCCATTCTACTTAATGGTCGTCGTAGTCATAATGGTGGGAGTATTGGAATAGAGGTAACGAACAAACATCGATGTTGATTTTGTGTCAGAAACTGAGCTAAATGTTTGGGGGTTTTTTTATGGATTATCTCACTTAATGCTCAAGAAACTCTGCTCAAGTAGGGTCTGTTTCTTTGACCGTACCATAAATGAGTGTTCTGTCTGTCTAAGCCACCCCATGATTATCCTAAAAGCTTCTCCTAATTTGAGAATGTCAGTGAAGAACCTCCATGAAATTATTATACTCTGTGTTTTAGCGCCAAGTAAACTGGGACACAGAGATCAAGTAATCTGTCTAAGGTTATAGAGCCGGTAGCAGTGGAGTCAGGATTTTCTCTCAGGTCCCTCTGATTCAAAACCTGTGTTCTCAACCACTCCAGCCCACTGTGGCCTCACCTTGCTCTCTACCTTTCCTGCTCTTTCTGAATTTTATTGATGCTACATTGAATGTGGGATGGATCTGGCTTTAATACTGCCTAGCATTTACTAACTCCTGAGCTAGGATACATTTCCTCATAACTTCCAGGCTCAGTTTGCTCAGCTGTGGAAAGCTGAGAGGACCTAAATCACAAGGATGCTGTCATAATTAAATGCTCGAGGTGGTATTAAGTGCATTCCTGTTGTTGCTACGCCTCTACTATTTGGTGGAAAGTGATTCTTGAATAAATATTGATTTCCTTATGTCTTCCCTTCCCTTTGGACTAAATAAAACAGGTGAACCATGTACAGTATAATAGTCTGCTTGTTAAGTGATTAAGACTGATTCTGGGGGCTGCCATAATTGATCTAAATTTTATAAAAAACTAGACATTCAAATAGGAGAATATACTCTAAATTCCATTGTTTCTCTCTCTCTCTCTCTCTCTCTCCATTTATTTTTGCTTCCCAGCATATAGAAATGCAGCTGAAATTGTTCAGTATGGAGTCAAAAACAACACCACTTTCCTCGAGTGTGCCCCCAAGTCTCCGCAGGCATCTATCAAGTGGTTGTTACAGAAAGACAAAGACAGGAGGAAAGAGGTGAGTGAGAGCACAGCAGCCATCAATCAGGGCTTTGCAAAGAGCATTAAATCACCATCCCTCACTGAGGTGCAGATCAAAGGAAAAGCATCTGAACATCCTTTTATGTCTGTGGGATGACAGGTGCCACCTTCTGTAACCTCCTTTGTCCATGGGGTTGATGGATTCATTAGAAATCCTCTCTGCCTGCTCACCTCAACAACATGGTGACGGAAACAAGAGCTCGGGCACTCAGGCAGGGGTAGTGATGTGAGGAAGCATTTGTAAAAGAAACAAGACGTGGCAAATCCAGAAGCCAGGCTCTCACACAACAGCACCTTTGTGCGAGTCACATGATAAAAGGGGCTTTAAAAAAAGTTCAGTTCTCCTCAGCAAAAATCACCCTGAAGTATAACCCTTTCCGGTAAAGAACATTTTTCTGCTGTGTGGTCATCTGTTTCCACTGCTTTATTATTCATAACTCTCGGGGTTTGGTTAGGTAATATATGGAATCATTGTTTAAGGGCTGCTGCCTTTATTTAGTGATTTTGGGAGAAAACTAGATGTTCAAATAAAAGATCACTTACATTAACTTTTTGCTGATTGGAAAGAGCTGTTTAAAAGGAAAACATAAAATGGCATAGGGTGAAATATTATAAATAATGAATTTCATAATGTTGATGTCATGTTGTCCTGACAAATGACAGAAAAAAAGAGGAAAAACATATATGTATACCTAAAGCCTCAGAGTAGTCTAAAATGTAATGCTGTTTTCAGTACATCATAAAATCTGATAGAGAGAAGGGGGGAAGGGAGCTTACTACATTTATGTGATTTCTATGTGGGCAGTTTTAGTCCTACATGTAAGTTAATTAGGGCTGAGTAAAATGGATACGTCCCAAGCTATAGAATCTAGATACTGCATCAGAGTTACTAAAATAGATGTTGGCTCCATTTGAGAAAATGCTTTCCAACTCTCAGACCTGCCTATCCAGAAATGCTATGAGCTGTTTAGGAAACTGTGTGTACTGTGCCACTGGAATATTAAAACACGGGATGATGACCACTTGCGTGAGAAGGGACTTCTCTCTCTGGAGAATGATGTACTAGGTGGACTTCAGGGCCCCTTCTTGCCCCAGAATTCAAGGATATTAAAAATATTTAAAGATATTTTATTAATTTTAAAAAATGTTTATTGGATATCTGTTTTCTTAGCTACAAAATCTATCCTCAAAGAAGTCTTGGATTTCTACAGTCTAATTGACTTGAAGTTCTTTGGAATGGATATCCTATCTTATAATAGACAAACATGGTAATTGACCGTACCTTCACTATGCCTCCCATTGGCTAATCAGCAAGATATGCAAATTAACCGCCAACAAAGATAGCCGTTAATTTGCATATGTAGGCGCGAAGCAGCAGAGCGAAGACTGAAGGTGGCTCCAGCCAGAGCAGCAAAGGCTTGAATGCGGCTCCGGCCGGAGTGAAGGCCTGGGTGCTGGAGGAAAACCGGTGCTGGCAGCCAGGGGAAGGGAAGGCTTATTGCACGAATCTTTTCGTGCACCAGGCCTCTAGTAAATTATAATAATAACTGCCTTGCAAAGTAACCTGGGCTAGAAGTCATAATGTGTGATGATGAACATCAGACAAAGCAGCAAAGGCTTGAATGCGGCTCCGGCCGGAGTGAAGGCCTGGGTGCTGGAGGAAAACCGGTGCTGGCAGCCAGGGGAAGGGAAGGCTTATTGCACGAATCTTTTCGTGCACCAGGCCTCTAGTAAATTATAATAATAACTGCCTTGCAAAGTAACCTGGGCTAGAAGTCATAATGTGTGATGATGAACATCAGATAGGAATGATGTTCTTGGGCTAGAATATGACACAAAGTCTGTCTGTATGTTAATAGGAAATCTAAAATTCAAACAGGGATTATCTAATAAGAATAAAATGTTTTCCTCTTACTCAGTAAAAAGTTCCACAAGATAATATACAGTATAAGTAAATATAATTTTTATTTAAAATCAAAGTAAATGAACATACACAGCATTGAATACATTTATTAATACAGAAATTAATAAATGAATTTTAAAATGGAATATGTTATTAATTAAAGCTCTTGTGATAATTCTGTTGTTCTATTTCAAAATGTTCAAGAATGTGGAGACTCAAAATGTTAATTAATGTCTTAATTTTTTAATAAAAAACATAAGAATGCTATAATTTAAGATTATAGGAGTATTAACTCTAATATAATTATACAAATCTATTCTGTGCTGAATTTAATCAGAGCTCAAGTCCACTGACTCTTAATTTAGTTGAATGTACTATTAATATTTTATTAAATTTATCCTAATTCTTCCTTACTAGTTTAGGCAAATATACACTATTTCTCATATCAATAATATATAAATATTGAACTTTTTAAAAAAGTAAGCTAAATGGTAAAAACTAGTGGCGAAAAATATAGTTTTAGAGAATAGTATGAAGTGAAAAATACAAGCCTTCCTCCCTTTCACTTTAATACTTATTCCCATTTTCCAGAGCATAAGGCTACCAAACTGATATATTTAATCATTATATTTCCTCCAAATATTATCTATAATTTTTCTAAACCCCCACTATTTAATATCTCTCTATATATAAAAGCCAGCGACTGGAACGCCATAACGACAAGAATGACCAGTTGCTATGAGGCCCACTGCAGCCAGCAAACTGGCCCAATCAGGGGGTGGGGCCAGCTGGCCAACCTCTTGCAGCCCCTTCCCCCAGCTGGCCCCATCCTCCTATAGGCCCCCACCACCCCGATTGGCCCATGGCTCCACCCCCCAGCTAGCTCCGCCCCCAATCGACCACCCCACTTCGATCAGGGGCAGGGCTGGCTGGCCAACCACCCTCATGGGCCCCCCACCCCTTTGAGGGTGGGGCCAGCCGGCCCACCACCCACAGCCCCTCCTGATGGCCAACCCTGCCAGTCAATCACCTGTGGTTCCTCCCCGCTGCTGACCCGTCCCTGACTGGGACCCAATCAGGTCAGCCAGCCAACCTCCTGCTGTCTCCTCCTCCCAACAGGCCCTACCCCAGTCCACCCCAATTGGGGTTGGGCTGGCTGGACCCCACCATGCATGAATTCATGCACTGGGCCTCTGGTCAGTATATATGAAGTAACTTCATTTTTCTTGGTTGCATATTTTTCCATTGTATAAACGTACCTTAAGTATTTTAAAGCTATCATTTGGTTAGGTTTTTTTCTTGTGTTTCCTCTTAACAGAAACATTATGCAAATAAAAATATGCATACTTGTAAGAGTATATCTCCTAACAAATCCTTGGAAATGAAATTTCTGCACCAAGTATGCATGTTATATAGGTACATGTTATATAGATATTATCAAATTGACCTCCAAAAATTTCCCCAATTTTGCACAAAAAGGAAAGGCTTTCTTTTCTTTCGTTTCTGAATGTATTTACGCATTATCTAAACTATTTCTGATGCACATTTAAACTTCAAAATTGAACATCAAATTTTTGCTTTTATACATTCTAGTCTTCCTCCTACTCTCTCTTATCTAGTTCTGTTCCATTTGTCTATGTTTCAATACTATACTATTTTGTGTGGGCAAGTTCTTATCTAAAAGAGCCTTTCTTTGATTTGGATTCTGTTAAAAATATGTATTTATATAGAAATGTACCATTTAGAAAAACATTTCACATGCATTCCTTTATGTTATTTTGTGTCAAATTTCTTTTTGCCTCAGTGAGAGGATATTCCAGAGTATATAGGGCAAGGAAATTCTTAGCACTTAGGTTTAATCTGCTCATTGGGAATACCATAGCTGGAACTGTAGGCAAGGTGGGCTTCCAGCACTTAGCTGATGTCTAGCAAATGACAGTCTGTTTTTTGTGTTGTTGCTTTTTCAGTATAAGCCTATAAAATAATTATATATTATTAACCTCATAGCTTTTTATTTCTTTTCTTTGGAAAGTAAAATCACTTACAAATCTTACGATTTGTATGGCATTACAGCTTATTTTTAGTGATTCTTCAGTGTGAGATAATTGGCAAAAGCCTTTGATAATGTTCAAAACTGCCACTGCTTATATAATTTTTAGTTAGGAGAATATTTATTCACTTATTCAAAAGGGTACAATTCATCCCTTTAATTGTTGCTTCATGTTTTTACTAAGTTTTTTTTTTCTATAATAAAAGGTGAGAACTCCAGGATGAAAGAGATATTTTAAATTATGTGTGAATTTCATTTGCTGTATATGTTGACTGTGAGTCATATTCCAAAAGCAACCAAAATTCTGGGCTTATCTGTGGAGAAACTACTATCCAAAAGGAATTTACTTTAAGCTGTTTTTGGCAATATGAGTGATAACTTCACTCTCTCTTTTAAAATCTGTGTCCACTAAGAAGGAAATTAGTATTCCATACTTTTTTTTTAATATATTTTATTGATTTTTTACAGAGAGGAAGGGAGAGAGATAGTTAGAAACATTGATGAGAGAGAAACATCAATCAGCTGCCTCTTGCACACCCCCTACTGGGGATGTGCCCTCAACCAAGGTACATGCCCTTGACCAGAATTGAACCTGGGACCCTTCAGTCCACAGACCGACGCTCTATCCACTGAGCCAGACCGGTTAGGGCAGTATTCCATATTTTTGCCAAATTTGTTAAAATCAACAGTATTCTGTATATGTTGCCCATATATTTTTAGAAGATACAGAGTTGGATTTTTCAGAACTTCGATGTCTCTCTTGTAGGTCAAGCTAAATGAACGCATCATAGCCACTTCCCAAGGACTCCTCATCCGCTCCATTCAGGATTCTGACCAAGGACTGTATCACTGCATTGCCACAGAAAACAGCTTCAAGCAGACCGTCGCCAAGATCAACTTTAAAGTTCTAAATTCTGATATGGTAGCTGTTGTAACAGACAAATGGTCCCCATGGACCTGGGCTAGCTCCGTGAGGGCTCTGTCTTTCCACCCGAAGGACCTCATGGGGGCATTCAGCCACTCAGAAATGCAGATGATTAACCAGTACTGCAAAGACACTCGGCAGCAACATCAACACGCAGAAGAATCCCAAAAGATGAGAGGGGATTATGGCAAGTTAAAGGCGCTCATCAACAGCCGGAAAAGTAGAAACAGGAGGAATCAGTTGCCAGAGTCATAATGTTTTCTTACATGGGGCGTATGCTCCCCATAGTCTTCAATGGTCTGTCTGTCTTCAGTAATCAAATGTCGAACAAAGAATCTTGTTCTTACCCACGGGAAATTCCTGAGAAAGATGATTACACACTCCTAAAGTGAATGTTACATGAACTGAAACACGCATGCATTTTCTTGTATGATAGTGACTAGTGCTAGACATGTCATGATCCTCATGGTGCATATAAATATTTAAATTAACCTAGATTTTATTTATATCTTTATTTACCTTTTCTTCAAATTAAGATGGTGGTGATGAAACTAGAATTCTTACATCCCTGCATTGAACGAGGGCCATAACCCTGTGGTCTTCCTTCCTTGTTTTAAGGATCTCTAAGGTCACTGATTTTGTGTATGAAAACAAATACCAAAGTCACAACTTTTATATGGTCAGAGTCATATAAATGCATAGAGTAGTTGTCAAAGACTAGAAAAAAGACAAGGAAGAGGGCATCTGAAAGTTATATAAAATCAAAGTACTTCATGAAGAGATAATGAGTTTATATGCTCCCAGTGAACTATGTTGCTGGGTACTTTTAGCTTTGTAAAAATTGTCGGTTGCTAAGATCTGTCACTGACTTGTTGCCTTGTTTCCAGTAGATAAAATGAATGACCCTCATGGCAAACAGCTTTGATTGGAGTTATGTCAGTGAAGCATTTATGTTTATATTCTTATGCTATCATATTCCGAACAAAAGCACTTTTTTTTTTGAAATCCTTTAAGTTATTCAGACTCAGAGACTATAACCTAATGCTGTTTAATAGGTTGAGTTTGTTCTAATTTTTTAGTCTGTGTGAGAAATTAGCCAATATAAGAATAAAACTATTTTGTAATATCAAATTTGTATATGAGGGCTAAAACCATCAAAATGGAATAATGAGAAGAAAACAAAGTAGAAAATCAATTTTATTAGCAAAATTTTATTAAAATATTACTACTTTTTAACTTTAATAATTAATTCCATTATTATCTCATATTTTGTTTGTTTACCAACCTCAGATATAAAATTTATTTTTAAGTCATCAGTTAATTTTTAATGATCTTTTGTGAAGAGGTGTTCATTTGTGGACAAATGAAAAAAAATCTAGTCTGAACAAAAATAGATATAACTTTCTTTTAAAAGAATGTTCATTATGTTCACTGGTACATAAATACAAATGTGAGTTTTGTGATGAATAAAATAATTATCTTCTAGTTGTATGCTTGAATCATTTTATTAGATAATTTAATGTGAATTTTTATTCCAAATAACAATTAGATGAAAATTTCTTCATACTATCATATTTCTTTTAAAGTCACAAATTTGTTCTTTCCATTTTATTTGCCTTTAAAGATAATTTCCAGGTACAAACAGAAATTGCATGATATACCTAATCAAAAAAGTTTTACTTGTAGTTAACCATCTATGAAGAATGAATCACGGTAAATATGTCACCTTTTTAAGCACTACAATATAAAGTTTCAAGAACTGAAAATCATTGTGAAAGTGAATGCAGTCACTGATCTTAATCTAAGAATATGATTAATTATCTAAGTGGTGGTAAATTGTGTTATAAGAAGAGGCCTCAATAGGGCAAAAATAGCTGTTGAACACAACATAACAATGTTTATTTTTTAAATAAAAAGGTATTAATTAAAAACTATTGTTGCAAATATGTATAATTCTAAAGTAGTCCCTAAAGCAAATTATACAGATCATTTGCCTGCTTAAAGGAATAAATAAACCTCTTTATTTCTCCTCAACGTGCACAAACAGAAAAGTGTGTAACACCAAAACCATCTTCTGTGTTCATGGTCAAGCTATTCTATGTACAGAGTTGAAAGTACAATCGTTTCAGAGTCAAAAGACAGGGGAAACCACACAGGACCTCTTGCTTCATATAAATGATAAGGGTGTTTAATTTTGTAATGTTATTTGTGCTATTTAATACATTTTACTTTAACATTATTGAATTGTATATACTTTTATTACTTTTAAAATTATAGAAATCCTTGTTGAACAGAACTGCCAAATGTAAAGAAAATTTTCTTTTTAAAAAATATTGTTAATGTATACTGAATGTTGGTGGTAGATTGGCTTTATTTTGTGTAGATTGACAATTTGAAGACAATATGTTTCCCATTTGTATTATAGATAACATTTCCTAGAAAAGCACTTTTTCAAAGTGTAGGTTTGTGAATAGATTTTAGCATGATGAAACTGTCATTGCAGTGAATGTTCACTCTGTGTAAGAAAATAAGATCAATGTAGTTAGTAAATTAATATTTAATTGGATGTTGAATAAAGCATTTGCCTGGCAAAATTTAGATTTTGGGATTTCTTCTATTTCTGAGCATGCAATCTGTAGAAAGGAAAGTAGAGACAAAGGTTATGACAGAAAT
Organism: Myotis davidii; assembly: GCF_000327345.1. Taxonomy (NCBI): domain Eukaryota; kingdom Metazoa; phylum Chordata; class Mammalia; order Chiroptera; family Vespertilionidae; genus Myotis; species Myotis davidii. The sequence continues at coordinate 4,563,055 of NW_006300375.1, forward strand.
TAAAAGTGATCCCAACAGATCTTTCAGTCTGAGGATTCTGTACTACTCCCCAGTTGCCTCTATCTCCCTTGCTTATATTTCAACTTAACCTTAATTTTAAGTAATTTTAATATATCCTGTATAATTATAATGCATTTCTAAAGCTTTATATTTCCTACCTATGTGAAGAACAATTTTGAGAAAAAGATGACAGTTTTCCTATATCTATTCTTCTAGCTGAAGTCGAGAAACTGCGCATCTTTGTTTAAGTCTAGACAAGGAAATAAGCAGACTAAGTAAAACTGTTTTCTTAACAAGAGGCTTTGGGAACTTTATGGAATTTTATACATGATGACAAAGCTGTGGAGGACGGTTGTGGAAAAAAATTTTATTCTTTTTCTTAATTTATAACACCAACCTTTTATTCAATAACCTCATTCCACAAGAATACAATCCCTTCTGCAAAATCAAAACCAATTACAACAAATTCCATATATGTGCTATTTGGTGAACTTAATTGCCAATGAATTGTTTTTCCTAAGGGGCCTCTGGTATAGATTTCAATTTTCATGGTTTCATCACAAGGTTACTTTCTTTATCTTCTTCTTCTTTTTTTTATTGTTTTATTGCTTAAAGTATTACAAAGAGTATTTGAGTCTTGTTTTTTATATATATATTTTTTATTGATTAAATGACAAAGCTGTGGAGGACGGTTGTGGAAAAAAATTTTATTCTTTTTCTTAATTTATAACACCAACCTTTTATTCAATAACCTCATTCCACAAGAATACAATCCCTTCTGCAAAATCAAAACCAATTACAACAAATTCCATATATGTGCTATTTGGTGAACTTAATTGCCAATGAATTGTTTTTCCTAAGGGGCCTCTGGTATAGATTTCAATTTTCATGGTTTCATCACAAGGTTACTTTGATATAGCACAAATATTGAGAATTGGAAGGACTAGCTCCAAGATAAAAAAAAAAATATATGCCATCTTCACTCTACTGACTAATGCATTTGTCTATTCACCTCATAAAACAATGCTTTCCCCTCAGTTTGAATTGTGTATTTCTCAGGGCTATTATGTTGCCATGCTTGAGTGTTACTTACATAAAATGCTATTAAAGAATGACATTATAACAAACACATTAAAATTGTTTATTCTATATTAGGTTACCCCTCAATCCCCAAGAACAAAAGCAGGGTGAATTCTCTTTCCTAAATGTGTTCCTGTCCTCCGAATTATTTATATAAAAAAATGCCATCCAAACATTTTATGAGATCAAACACATCATAATTTCTGCATGACAAAATGGATATATGATGGAATCATCAAAATAAATGTCATTCTATTGTTTCTCTGGCTATTTTTTTGTATACATTTACGGATGATCCTTGGCCCATGAATGGTACAATGAGATGGAAGGAATTTATCTGTTTAGGTCCTTTTAAAATGTTACATATACAATTCTATATAGGAAAAAAAAAGCTATAACTAATTATTTTTTTATTTTACTGATTTGTGTTTGGGGGGGGTGGCGGCGGCGGAGGTTATAATCATCTTCCCTTCTCTGCTCAGGGCAGAGCTACAAACGGAATAGAGCATGGCTCATCAAACAGCGAAGCTGGACCTTCGAAGGGTCTTCTGAGCTGATGTGATTTGGCAGCTGTAAATTGTGAGTTGAAGTTGAGAGTCATGAAGAAGAAAAGCTGCTATGGGAAGCCAAAAACAAGAAGTGCTCCCTGAGCCACATCAGCCTGGGATTGGGAGAGGACCCCACCAGTGCACGGTCGGAGTCGGGGTCGGAGAGGGACATGGGAGGTTGGCAAGCCAGGGAAAGGCCACAGGAGGGCTCTAGGGTGTGTCTGGCCTGTCTCACTCAGCCCTGATCGGCCAGACCCCAGCAGCAAGCTAACCTACCAGTCAGAGCGTTTGCCCCCTGGTGGTCAGTGCACATCATAGGAAGCGGTTGAGCAGCCTTAGCATATCGTTAGCATAATATGCTTCGATTGGTTGAATGGAGGACCGGACACGTAGCATATTATGCTTTTATTATATAGGAGATATATATATATATAAATAAATATAATTTCAGTCCTTACAACAACCCTTCGTATGAGGTGAATAAGATTAGTATCCTCATTTTTTAGATGAGGCACACAATAGGTACAGAGTGGTTAAGTAACTTTCCCAAGGCCAGTCAGTAAGCAGGTAGCTTCTGGGAATTAGTATTACAAAAAATTATCCTGGAAAAACCACGGAGGTGGCTCCATCGAGCCAGAGGACACATCAAAGACATGATTAGAACTATTATTACAAGTATTGAAAAGAATGATGGCTCCCAAATATCTCTTTAAATAAAATTATAAGAGAGCAAAAACAAATGTCAGCTGATGAATTAAAATAAATTTTGACAATAAAGATGTGACATATTCTTCAAAAAGTATTTAAATATTTGAATAGCAGCATTATAATAATATTTTCATTCTCATCTAATTGTGTCAGAACTTTTGCTCATGCTTATTAGAAACAGCATTTTTGTTGAACTCTGTTTCATTCTGTGAACTAAGATTCATCTGCTCAGTGTGGGGGGCGGGGGGGGACATGCAGGAGATGCCAATCAATGATTCTCTCTCATCATTGATGTTTCTATCTCTCTCTCTCTCTCTTCCTCTCCCTCTTTGAAATCAATAACAATATATTTTTAAAAATAAAATATTCAGATATACCAGCTTTTGTAATATGATTTACAGGACACTAGGTAACATCTGGTTCAGGTCATGGAGTCAAAATGCCTAGATTTTACCTTCTTACTTGCTAGTATCTAGCTTATCTGGTCCAAGATAGTTATGAAAATAACCATCTCATGCGACTGTCAAGATTGAGATAATTCATCTAAAGTGCTTAAAACTTACCGGATGTAAAATGAATATCAGATAATATTGGCTATTTTACTACTATGCCTTTGCTGCTGGAAATGCCATTTATTAATTTTGACACCAAATATTTATTGAACCATATTGAGATTATACCAGGGAACAAACGCAATTTCCCTGCTCTTATGAAGCCTACATTATAGAGATGAAGACAAGAAACAAATGAACAAATAATCATATAGTAGGTTAGGTTGAAATACATACTATGAAGAAAATTAAAGAAAGGTAAGGAAATCATTGCAAAGATAGGGGAAAGTGCATTCAGGGAAGAGCCAGAGATCAGTAAAAGGCCCTAGGCTGAAAACAATTCTGGCTGACTTGAGGGGGAAAAAAGAATGAATTCTGTGTGGCTGGCGCTAAGTGAGAGAGGAAAAAGAAGACAAGTATGAGACAGGATCCAAAAGGCAGAGAATCCAAGGCACTTGGGTCCAGTGATGTCATATGAATGAGTTACATTTAATACATAACATTCCTGGCTGTTTTTCAGACAACCCCTGAGAGCAAGAATGCAAACAAAGAAAAACAGATCAACTAGGGGTCCAAAACACTTTTAAAAGTGTGCATAACTCCAGTAGATTTAAGTCTTGACTTCCAGTCACATGGAGGCATAAACAGCTGATAAGAAAGCCCTCCTGGGGTGTACTTTTGAAGTAAGTGAAGGGGTGATATGAGAAAGCCCTTATCCCCCGACATCGGGGAAGAATCATTGGAGCTGTGCGCACCAGAGGGAAAGAAGCCGCTTGAAGAGCGCCCTAGAGGTGGCCGTGGAGCTAGCAAATGCAGAAACCATCAGAACAGGGGTTTATTACCCAGTAATATCCAGAGGAGGAAGTGGCTTCAGTTTCAATACTGAGAACCAAAGCAGTCATGGCTAAAGATCCAAGGGCGTGAAAGACAATGTTGTGTGGATGCTTTAAGATAGGCTGGGTCACGTGGACAGTGGCTGTAAATAATTGAGGATGCAAACAGCCTTCATGGACGAGAGTCCTCAATGAATAACTGAAAATGCAATGCAACATGGTTAAGAGGCCAGCTATTTTCAAAGACCAGCTGCCTTAATGGCCCTGGTAGTTGATCCTGATTTAATTTACTGGGAAAGAGATGCACTTTCATCTTGCACTTAGGAGCAAGCTGTCTAAATGGACAAGGACAGCTTCCAGAATGGAGTGTGTGGTGAAACATCATTTTCAGGAAGATGGAATGACAATGCAGTTTGCACAGGAACTCAAATCTTTAATTCCTAGGGCACTGGGATCAACAGGAAGCAGTGATTCGGGGTGATTATGCTCCTCACAACAGACCGTCCCCCAGATTACTGCTTTTCGCTGCCCTGTGAAAAGAGGAAATTAAGTGCTTCTACAAAGATGGTCACTAGACTGACTCCCTTTAGCAGGCACTGTGGCTTTGAATATGGCGGTAAATCCAGGCTCCATCTCAGAAATTAAATAATTCTGGATAATGTGGATACAAATATTCATGAAAGATGAATTTGAGGACGTAGTAAACAACTGATTCATTTCTTTACCTCTCCTTAAAGAGCATTATCCCGCACCATCCCTCCCACTACCACCACCAAAACCACCAGCCTTCCTACAGTAGCTCCCCACTCCAGAAGGCCAGGCGAGCATTCCAAACCAGTGCTGTCTCCCACGCCATTGACACGGCAGCCAGGGTATTGGTGCTGAGGCTGCCACTGTGGGTGTGGCTGGCTCAGGGGCCAGAAGTGGAACAGTGTCTGGCAGTTTGATCATTGGCTATGCCAGGAGCCCATCTCTAGAGCAGCAGCTCTTCCCCTATGCCACTCTGGGCTTTGCCCTGCCTGAGACCATGGGCTCTTCGTTTGATGGTTGCCTTCCTCATGCTCTTCTTCATGCGAGGCTCCGTGGGGCTCACCTCCCCATCCCTCTGTCCCTGCTGTTGTGACTCCAGGCCATGCCCAGTGCTGGAACGTGCTAAGCTGTATCATTAAGCATAACATTTCTCTTTTTCAAAAAGGAAAAAGAAAGAGAAGAAAAAAGAAAAAGGAAAAGAAAAAAAAGATATTTCCACCAGAGAACAGCAGGGGGAGTGTTCAACATCTTCCTAGATAGAGCTTGTTTTTCTTTTTTTACTTCCTCGGGAGAAATCATGAAAACCTTTTTGCAGGATTTCTTGAAATACTTTCATTTAGACAAGAAAGCACAGCCTTGCTAGGGTTTCTTCTACTTCCCAGGTTGGTTTCTTCCCCCTTGCTCATCCGCACTACATTATAGCATTCACCTCTTTATTGCATTTAACCTGTTGTTTTTGACTACTGCCTGCTATAGTGTGAGCTTCTCATTTCAATCACTTTCTATTCCTAGAATCTAAGATATTACTGATCAGATAATATGTGCCTAATAAACATGTGGGTCCTTCTCTTTTTGATACTAGAGTATATAGCAAATCCTTTTAAACGCTCATATCTAATGACTAAGGGATTATTAATACTATGTAGTATAATACAGATTTCAGAACATAAACAGTTATTGGTTTGATAATTTATAGACTTTTCATTATGGTAAGTAGAACACCCACTAAAACTTAAAACAATTAAAAATTTACCATCTACCTCCATATAAGAAGTGAATAGCGCCATTTCAATTCTCCAAGGGAAAGCCAAGACAAATATAAAGCATTTGTTAATAAAAGATGATACGGAATAGTCAAATAGTTTTCCCTATATTACAAGGGAAACAAGAGGTCATGATTAAAATATCTACTTTGTTCTACTAGTGTTCTGTTAGCTATGTAAGTCCTATTCAGTCACTGGTTCATCTAATCCCCGCAGCAATACTTACTTGGTATGCATTGTTACACACATTTTATTTATGAAAAAACAAGCTTGGAGTTTCCACAGCTAGCAAGCAGTAGGAGTGAAAACCACATTTACTGTTTGTTCTATACCTCCCAACAAGTAAGAGTGGAGAGAATGGAGACCTCCCTGTAGTAATCAGGGAAGGTTTCATGCTGCAGGGGGATCTTGGAATGGCTGTGACTGTGGAATTCACAGAGGTCAATGTGGAGATTTCCATACGCTTAGAGCTGGGAGCATAATGAATACACAAAAAGAATCTACTGGTTGATTCTGACAGTAGAAGTTATGAAAGGGCAAAGATAAAGTTAGATGTATGTCCAAGAGAATGGAGTGAACAATGAAATAAGTGTAGTTTGCTATTTGTTTTTGAGAATGATGTGTTTAATAAGAGAGGGATAAAAGACACTTTGACTGATCGATGAATGTCCTGGCTGCTTCTCAAAGGATTTTGAAGTGAGAGAGCACCATTAGAGTTAATAAGTTAAAGTGGTGGAAGAATAATGAATCTGTATCTCCTCTCAATAACTCAGTGAGCACACCTAGACGAGGCTTTTATTATGCACCTGTGTCAAAACATAGAAGACCCTTGATATCTGGATTGGGCTAATTGATTGGTTATCAAATGGTTTGAAATATTGCTAACTTGTGTTTTAGGATTTTATAAAACAAGTAATAATGATAATGATAATAATTACAATATAGTAAACATTAACGGGCAGCTTACTAATTGCCAGGAATTGTTGCTCATGCACTATCTAGTTTAATTCTCATTTTCAAATCTAGGAGCTATGTACTATTATTTACCTTTTTACAGATAATGAAACCAAGGCATAATAATATTAAGAAATTGAACATTAATAAAAGAGTTAATAGTTGAATTTTCTAAATTATGAGGTCCTATTAAATTATGAGTCTCCATAGGTGCTCTATGAAACTCAAGAAATCTTTAATGTTGGTGATCATTTTGGGTAGGAAATACTAGAGTAATCTCTATAAAAGAGGTTTTCCAGCTTTGTCTTTCTATTTATAGACATTTGCCTATGCAGATAATATGATTTCACCATAACAGAATTTCCAATAGCTGTCAATTATGCCAACAGTTGTTACGTCTCCGGACACCACTTTTATCACAAGAAGAATCAATGCTAAAGACTAAGTACTGCACATGGGTAGAATTATTTACAACGTCTGTGCCCAATGTAGTTCAGAAAAATCTTTGTGACAAATGTAACAAATGTAGGGCTTAAGGGCCTGGAAGACAAAGGGAACACATTGTTAGGCCCCACTGAAACAGCTGGAGCAAGAGGACAGAATGTTTCGTAGATAAATGGCTCTTACGGGTCAGATTACTCTGGGGTGAAAAGTGTAAGGACAGGTGGAAAGACCGGGGTGGTCCCAATAGCAGTCAGACAAAACCATTTTACGGATGATAAAAGGGAGACCCATAAAGAGGTCACACTTTTTGTAACGAGGCCAGGTCTTTTAGTTCTCAATGCAGTGCTTTTTACATATATATAAGTGACTTAGAGATATGGTTATACAGTGCAGAAAAGTGCACACAGGACCAAAAAACCTAGCTGTCAGCATCAAATAAGTAAGAGGTTGAGTTTCTGGGATTCCAGTTTCTTGCTGGCTGCCGTTCAATTGCACTGTCTAACTAGACCAGATTTTTTGAGTCAGTCTCGTTTGGCTTTGTTCAGCCACACATGGCCTTGGTGTGAAATGGTGCCAAAATGAAAGGCGAATATGCTTTTCCTTACTCTGCATTTTCTCTGAGGTGAAAAAATGAAGAGCTTCACCCTCGGGGTCACAATGACAACTTTCTCCAGTTTTCTCAGCAGTAATTGAGAATTATCTTGTCAGCATCACTGTCTTCTCTAACAGGTGCTGGGAGTGAGACAATCAATCACAGGTGTAGAGCATTTAAAAAATCATTAAAAAATGCCAAGTTTTGCCCTAACTCAGTGGTCGGCAAATGTGGCTCTCAAGCCACGTGCGGCTCTTTGGCCCCTTGAGTGTGGCTCTTCCTAAGCTTTAGGAGTACCCTAATTAAGTTAATAACAATGTACCTACCTATATAGTTTAAATTTAAAAACATAAGTTTTCCCTGACAGGTGTTCTCAGTGATTAGAGCACTAGACCTCATACCAAAGGGTCACGGGTTTGATACCCAGTCAAGGGCATGCACCTGGGTTGCAGGTTCCATCTGGCCTGATCAGGGTATGTGTGGGAGGCAACCAATCAATGTGTCTCTCTCACATTGATGTTTCTATCCCTCTCTCTCTCTCTTCCCCCTACCTCTGCTCTCTACCTTCCACTCTTTCTAAAAATCAGTAAGAAAAATATCCTCAGATGAGCATTAAAAAAAATCCCAAGTTTGCTTTCTGTTGTGCCTTTCCGTTCAAGGAAATCCAACACATGGCCTGACACCTGAATGGATGTACCTCGGCACTAACCCAACCTGATCTTGCCCCACTTCCAAGGTCCTTCCTTTCCCTCCCTCGTCCATGCCTCTATCGCCTCAATTCCAGAGCTACTCAGGCTTCAATGTGCATCTTAATCACCTCTGAGCCTTGTGAAAGGGTAGTTTCGTTGACTAGGTCTAGGATTAATCTGGAGGGTCCACATTTTTAACAAGCACCGAGGAGAAGCCTGTTTCACTTTTACGATTGATGGTTGAAAGGATGAAGACAGAGTTTGGAAGAAGCCAAAGGGTAATTTATTTATTTTTTTATTTTCTCCCCATTCTTCACAGTAAAATCAGTGTTCCTTTTCTTCACCAACAATTAGAAAACATCTTCAATTAGGACAGTTGAAGCAGACTCAAAAACATACATTTTATCTTTGCATACAATTACCTGTTTCTTTTGTAGTAATATATGAAGAACTTTTCTTTAAAGAACTTAAATGTGTATACTTTTTATAGCAATAACTCATTAAATAAATAGGATTTTCTGTGCGCTTATTTTAAAAACAGTGAGAGGAAAAGTTAAAATTATTTTCACCAAGACTTAACCTAAATTAGGATAAGGTTAAGACTAGTGATGTACTAGTCAAAGTTTAACAACTGGCTATACAGAAGAGAAGTGGGGGAAAGCCCTCATGTGTAACATCTGTTCTTTTTTAAAATTTTATTTTAGAGAGAGTAAAAGAGAGGGAGGGAGGGAGGGAGAGAGAGAAAGAGAGAGAGAGAGAGAGAGAGAGAGAGAGAGAACATCGATTTGTTGTTCCACTTATACTTTCATTCATTGATTCTTGTATGTGCCCTGACCAGGGACTGAGCCCACAACCTTGGCATATCTGGACAGTGCTCTAGCCAACTGAGCTAGCCGGCCAGGGACCATCTGTTCATTTTCATGGTATAAATACTACCATCCTGGCTACTGATATGAAGTCACCAAATACTAAACTGGGAAGAGATTCACATGATTGCATTCAAAGCTGGCACTGGGAACTACTGAGAGACTCTACACAAAGAGATAGTTAAAGCTACAAGGGACAATAACATAACTCAAGGAAAATTACAAAGGAGAAAGAATGTTGACTCTGTTACCTTCTATAGAACTTTGTGTCTCTATGAAATTTTCTATTGCACTTATCATTGTTTTGTAGTCAATTTTGGATTTGCTCCCCAGACATTAGATCAGAAGTCCCTATTTTAAATGTCTTTGATCCTTTATAGTAAATTATATTTTTAAAATAGGTGTTGATTTGCAAAGGGAAAGGAGCATAAAAATTGACTTCATTTTAACTATTTTTGAGAAAAAAATACAGTATTTATAACGTTTTAATTAAAAAACAGAGTACTGATAAAGTAGATCTTTATGGTAATCATCTGTAATTTTCAAGACAATATTTTCTAAATTATAAATATTCTAAGGAAGTTTCTGTATTTCTAAAACAAATGTGTGAATAGTTGTGAAGAAGCCTGCCAGAATTAAGTTAGAAGAAACATGATCAATAGAAATCTGAGAGAGGCAACAGGTAACACATCCCTTCCTTTTATCTCTCACATACCATAGAATCAATATGAATTATAACTATGATAATAGAGTATATTATTCTTTCTAACTGCTAGACTAATCCTATATAATAAAAGGGTAATATGCAGGTTCCGATCGCCCAATGGCAAATGGGGAACCAGGGGTGGGTGGTGGCGGATGCAGGTGGCACCAGGCCAATGCCCCCACCCACCCCACACACAGAGGGAAACCCTCCGCGGGTTCGGAGACTGTGAACGGGTGTAACAGCCAACCTCTGGGTTCCTCCCCCCGGCCAGCAGGCTCCGATCACCCAGGAACTGGGGGTGGGTGGCGGTGGGGGACGGGGCCGGCTTTGGGCAACTGGGCAGCTGGCCCTGATCACAAGCCAGGCCTAGGGACCATACCCACGCATGAATTTCATGCACCAGGCCTCTAGTAAGACTATAAAAGCAATGGATAGGCTATTGAGTGTCATATAGCACAGCATTTTGATTCAGGGATATGAGTTTCTGTCATTCAAAAAACAAGCCATTGTTAGGCTAAGGTCCTAGGGAAATGCATGTATGACCAACTAGCATAAAATTATTCTATTTAATAAAGATGGAGAGAGAAACTAAGATGGCGGCAGAGATAAACACCGGGAAGTTAATGCCGCTCACAACAATTGATTAATACCTCAGAGAAACAACACGGACTTCATCCAGAACCACAGGAAGCCTGGCTGACTGTAAACTCTACAACTAGAAGGAAGGAAAGGCACACTGAGACCCGCAGAAGCTGCAGGAGAGAAGCGCAGAGGTACGGGGCTCTCG
>NW_006300375.1:4575292-4589646 GCF_000327345.1 Myotis davidii
AGGGCACGAGCGGGGGGGCGGAGTAGAGGGTAACGTGGGGACAAGGACACATATGTAATTTCTTAATCAATAAAAAATATATTTAAAAAAAAATAAAGATGGAATATGCAAATTGACTGTCACTTCTGGACAAAAGGTGAAGGCACCCACAGCCAATAAGGAGGGAATATGCAAATTGATGTAACAAAGATGGCGGCGGCCTGGCTGGGATGCTTGCGTCATTGCCATGGTGATGACACAGGCGTTCTGCACTGCCCTGGCCGCTCTGGGCCTCTGGGCAGCGTTCGAAGGCGGAAGGCGGTTCCAGGCCAGAGCAAGGGCGGTGCCGGCAGCCAGGGGAAGGAAGGCTTATTCTTGCATGAATCTTCGTGCATCAGGCCTCTAGTGAATCATAAGAAAATACACGTAACTTTCAATTAATCGTGGGATGTTTAGCAATCTTGTTTTTTTTTCCCATGGAGATCCTCAACTCAGGAGTTTCTCCCAAATCTTCATTGTTGGGTTCTTCCTGGCAATGGTTTTGGACCAAACAACAAATCAGCTCCAACAAAAACCAAAAGTGAAACCAAAAAAAATGACAAGTGAAATTACTTCATAGAATAATAAAGAATTAAAAATAGAAAAAAACTAACAGGTGATATAATGTGTTTTAATTGGTTTCATGCCTTGAGGATTCACGGTGTCCATGTCTAGCATTTAGATGTGCCTCAGAGAAGTTTAGGACAAAATGCGAGTTCTAAATAAGAATCCACTGGATTCCGATTAGTAATTAGGCACCAATCTTCTTTCCTATTTATTCTAGTTTAAAAAGGAGTTTGCTGCAGGGCAAAACACTACTCTGCACATCCACACTCCGATATACAGACATTTCTGGTTTAGTTACCAATTTAATTTTTTCCTTTGGTCATTTTATATACAACAGATAACATCACCAAATGGCTTTCAGGATAATGCATCATTTACACTGAAACACGTTGCCTAACTACATTTGAGATACCTCCCAACTGGATAGAGCAGCTTTTATAAAAATTGCCTTAACCAGGCTCATTCCAGCTAAATTTACACGGCCTGTTTTAATGTGCGTATTGTCATGGCCCAGAGACTGCATTAAGTAATTAAGAGACTGGCCACATACTGTCATTTGCTGTAACTGAATCTGTAGATTCAATCAATAACCACCTGCAAGTGCTTAGGGCTACAGGATTAGGGCACACCCTACTGAGTCAAGCCCTGGGGGACACACATGGGAGTGTGTTAATTTGTGGCTCCATTATGCAGTTTTCAGTCCCATTTTAATTAGTCATAAAATGCAGCCGAAAGCCACAGAGTTCAGAAAATCATCCAAGACAGCTTCTCCCTTTCTTTAGGAAAGACTCTAAGTAGAGCTGAAGATACAAATCAAATAGCCAGCTGAGCACCAGGGAAGACATGACTTCTCTCTGCCTTTCTAAGGCATGGTTTATCTCCTGAAGAAGAGCTGAATCGTGTGCCTGCTGCAGACGTTCCTGTTTTCTGCAGACTAAAAGAAATAGTCATTTTTGAAGTGCTAATACCACTGTAAACATAATTCATTACATTTGAGTTTTTATAGCTCCGCTGGTGAAAGGGCTGCGCAGCTGTTGTTTACTAAATTGTCATTTGTCGGGTTAAAAGTTCACCTACTCACCCAGAGTATGGTCACCGCTCAGGAATCAGATGACCACACCAGAGCTACATAGTCTATGGATCATATAATTTGTTTTGGATCAGCTTCCTTCCAGATGCTACAATCTGGTGTATTTATTAAGTATTGGCTTAAGCCCTAATTCACTCTGGAGTTCAACTGAAACAGACAAATCGATCGGGACCCATCCCAGCACATATGTCTCCTCCAAGCTGCTAATGATTTAGGGCTTTGATGGCAGTTACTAACCATTGGATAGATTTGTACTCATTCTAGGCAGTTCCACAGTGTTTCCACCCTACAGAAACCTGGAGGTGAATATTTCCCAGATGGCTCTTTTAGACAGAGGTCTCTTACAAAAGAAGAAAGGAACACTTTTACAAAGACTGGAGATCAGCTCATATTTAAGAATTTTTGATGGACAAGTTCAGAGGCCTTTTCAAACGCCACAGGGTGCTTCTGAAACATGTTTGGAATGTAAACACAGACTCGCCTTGCCCAGCTGCCACCTGGCTTAGAATGTGACCTTTCCTAGAATTTTTGTATTTTAAAGCAAAAAAGGAATCTTGGTGATTATTGGGGTCAGACTGTTTCTTTACAAAAGAAGAAAAATAGAACTAAGGTAAGTGAAGTAATGCGCTCACATGAATTTTATTTCCATCCAACCCTCCAAGTTCTCTCCCATTTCAGAGATTGTCCTGGGGAGTGTGTATTGGGTGCAACTCAGCAGCACGTCATTTATTGATGACACTGCGTTTAACCTGCTTTTATATTCCTTTATCTCCCTTTATTCAACGTCTTGCTTTCCCCTACATTTACCCCTGCTCTACAAATCATTTTTTTCTTTTGCTATCTCTCTTTCAGAAACATTCCCGCCCTACTGGGTTTGGCTCAGTGGATAGAGTGTTAGCCTGTGGACTGAAGGATCATGGGTTCCATTCTTGTCAAGGACACATGCCTGGGCTGCAGGCTCAATCCCCAGTAGGAGGCATGTCGGAGGCAGCCAATCAATGATTCTCTCTCATCATTGATGTTTCTATCTTCCTCTCCCTTCCTCTCTGAAATCAATAAAAATATATTTTTTAAAAAAGAAACATTCCCAATTCTAGCCCTAAGTTTTCAATATAGTACCAATAAAAATATCCTGAAGAAAGCAAACAAATTACAGGCCAACTGAATACCAGCTCACGTGATTTCAGATTTCTCTCAAGTTTCAACTGAGCGTTTTTATTGTGTATAGCATTTGTCTGAAAAATGCACTTCCTTATAACCTTTGGAATTTTGTTCTTGTATATTTAACTTCAGATTTTTTTGTGAATATGCTGACCAAAGACTTCAGACTATTTTGAATATCTCACAGTACCAAGCATAGTGCTAGACTATTTATTTCAAGAGATTGATTTTCTAGCTGAATCTTTTAGATCAGTGGCTTTGATTTAGAAAATGTGTCCAATCAATCAAATGGTTTCTTACAAATACTTTAGGGGGAAAAGAACATTTCTAAAATGCAGATTTACCTTTGTATCTTGACTCTAACAGGAATTTGAACACCCCATTTCATAGTATAGTGAGCTAATCCTGGTATCTCAGTTAGGCATTTTAAGGTTTGAGGGATTTAACTCTCTTACCCATTTGAGAAGGTATCTCAAATCTTCCATTAAATCTGTGCTTCCACTACACACACACACACACACACACACACACATCGCTACAGCTGTGTGCAAATGTACAAAATAAATAGTAAGTTCATTTTAGTCATAAAAGTGTATTAAGCTAATCTGCAGTCCTGTGTTCAAAATTTGTATGATAGCCACACACAAAAATGGAGGTTAGAAATATTATGCTAGAATTACAGAAATATGTCGCCATCCTGATCACTAACCATAATGGAGACTATAAATTAAAGAAGTGAAAGTACCATAGGCCAATGGGAAGACCTTGTGAAAGGGTAACAGGAGTGTTCTCAGTAAGACACAGACGGGGCAGTGTGTCATGTGGAGTGTGAGTGTGACACACAGAAGGCACAATGGTCCAGAAGGGACCGAGGACGAGAGGGCAGTGCAAGGCACAGAGTGCAAGGGCTCGTGCTGAGGGGAGGACAGAGACACAGCATGGACCACATTGACCGGTGCTGAGCAGCCATCACTGCTGACGAATGGGGTCACGGGAATGTGAAAGGTCACGGGTGGCACACTGGGTGACTCTGTACTATACAACTACAGCCGTGTCAGGAGTGAAGTGTTAAAAGAGTGTGTCCGTGTGTGTGCTCCAATATACAGGATAAGTTATTGAGATGATTTATTTTGCTCTCACAGTGTTTTCTCTTTCTCTCGCTGGCCTCCTACTTCAAAGCAGGTAACCAGGCCACCGCACTCTGTTGCCTCTGAGGAGATTCTGTAGCTTGATTGAAAATCAAAATTACCTTTAAGGAGTTTGCACTATATGATTCATTACATATTCTTTATGTTAATTAACTTTATGTAAACTAACTTTTTTCTAAATAATTGCATTTAAAAGAACGTTTAAAGTTCATATGTCTCTTAATTTACATTTTCCAGTTTTATTGAGATGAGTGTAATTGACACACAGATTGTATAAGTTTAAGGGGTACAGCATAATGATTTGACTTACATATATTGTGAAATAATCACCACAGTAAATTTAGTTAATCTGTTATCTTACATAGATCCAAAATAAAGCAAAAGTTTGGCTTTTTTTCTTGTGATTACAATTCTTAGGATTTACTCTCTTAAGAACTTTCATATATACCATACGACAATGATAACTGTAGTTATTATATGTTATATATCACATCCCTAGTACTTATTTACCTTAGTTTGTTACTTTGACCACCCTCCTCTAATTTCCCCTCCCCTCCTGCCACCACTGGTGACCCAAATCTGATCTCTTTTTCTATGAGTTTTACTTTTTCTTGTCTTTTTTGGATGGAACATTAGGCAAAGAAAGAAGTTATCATTGGATGGGATTCTGAATACCGTAAGGAAGGGTTGCTGCAGCACAATGTGGGAACACCGAATATATCTAGCACCATGAGTCCACTGGAGTATCTCTCGGTCTTTTCATGCCTACTGATGAGTCTCATGGGCAATTGCAATAAACCCTAACTGTCAGCATTAAAGCAACTGAGAGCTCCACATGATCTCACTCATTTATGGATAATAAAGACCATTATAAACTGATAAACAAAAATAGATACAGAGGCAGAGCAGCATTGAACAGACTGTCAAACTACAGTAGGAAACCTGGGGAGGGTTGGGGGGAGGGGTAGAGATCAACCGAAGGACTTGTATGCATGCATATGAGAATAACCAATGGACACAAGACACTGGGGGGTGGGGGAAGCCCGGGGAATGTCAAGGGGGGGGTGTGTAATACTCTTTGTAATACTTTAAGAAATAAAACAAAATTAAATTTAAAAAAAAAAAGAAAGAAAGATTAACAACCTGTTGCCCAAACAGTGGCGTCCCGCCCCAGCCCGCATTGCCTACTCCCCCATGTAATCTTTGTCCTGCCCAATGTAAGCAGCTGGTTTACGGGGGGCTGCAGAGCAGGCTTTTGTGGATGAACTGCTGCTCTCCCATACTGACAGCATTATTGGAATAAATGCTCCTATATGAATCAACCCTATCTCTACTTATTTGCCTCAAATAGTAACAAGCCACCCAGAACCTTGGTAGTCCAGTTATACTTTGAGAACACTAGACTGACAAGACAGGGTGAAATTTTGGAAGAAATTGTGAGAAATAAGGCTGGCTAGTAATAAGAAGGCTGGGTTAGGGTGCAGATTGTCAGAGAAGTTTAAATTAGGTTTAGTATGAAACGGGAGGTATAAAGAGGATTTACATCACCAAATAATATGAATTCGGCATCACTTGTTTACTTGCTTGCAATACAAATACAATCACAGTTCTTATTTCCCACTTAGTTGTTTGAGTTTTCAAGGCTTTCAATTTCCCTTTTAAGATACCCTCTAGCCCCAGTGCCACACTAAATTGTCCCAGAACCAAGGTGCTTACTCAGTACAAGGAAATTAGCTCTACCTCCAACCACCAGGAAGAAAGAGAGGATGGTGAAGTCAGATTAACGCAGGTCCTCCACTGGTTTGGTCAGGACAATCCGAGAATGTTTGTCCCCTCCTGCAGGGGTGCCCTGGCTAGTCAGATACCTGCACAGGATGGAGTGGTGACTATCTTTCAGCTTCAAGGCTAGAGATCTTAGGTAAATATTTATTTTCTCAGACATTATGTCCTGAAATAGGACACTCTACCATAGTGGCTGGGTCTGAACTCGTGCTGACTCATAAGGAAGCAAGAGCACAGAGAAGTTATTAGAGGGTAAACTCAAAATTCAACACCCTCTGCCTCCCAGAAGCTGACCATGGAGTAAACTTTGCTGCTCTGCTGCAAATTGCCTACAAGTTTAACGAAACCAAGTGCTCTTGAGGATGTGAATAAACTGCAAGGTTTATAAAATGCTGTAGGAGTACAAATAACTGTGTAGTAGGCAATTAGGCATGAGCAGAGTAAGGACCATAGACTGGGTAGAAGGTCACCAGGGTGGAAAGCCTCGCGGTCCTAGCGAGAGACCATTGTAAAGTGGGACCTTTCTCCTAGAGCGACCTATCTTCCCCTGGAGGTCACCAGCCACGCAGTGGAGCCCCTTAGAAGAGGAACAAAGTGCCAGAGAATAGACTCATAAAACTCATACAAGCCCTTGCATAACCACTCCCTTAAGCATGAAGCCCCAGAGATAACATCTAGGCCTCAGTTGTGTCTCAGCACAGGCAGGGGACTGTGTCCACGCCCAGAAAAGCAGCAAAGCCAGGAGGGGTGATGCCCTGTCTGACATCAGAACCAGCTGTGTTGTCTAATGACGTCCTGCCCTGGCACTGACCCATCAGTGGAGACCATGATCCCAGGGAGACACAAGATTCCAAAAAAGGCCCAGCCAGGACCACCTTGCAGATATAAACCGATACTAGCTACCAGCAGGGGCCCATTTTCCCCTGTGGGCTCACTTTTCACTTTGCATCAGGTAAATTTGGGTCAGTTTTTCTTAGAATTCCAACCTCCTTGTTTTAAGGTAAGAGTCCCACTTTGAGCTGTTTTGTTTTTCTTTAAAAATTCTTAAGGTGGAGCTAAAGGTTAAGGGTTGAGAGAACCTAGGCTAAAGATTAGAGTCAAGATAACTAAGCACAGGATTAAAAATTGGCTGCTGCCCGGCTGGCATGGCTCAGTGCTTGAGCATCGACCTATGAACAGGTCACGGTTCCATTCACAGTCAAGGCACATGCCTGGGCTGTGGGCTCGGTCCCCACTAGGGGCATGCAGAAGGCAGCCAATCAACGATTCTCTCTCATCATTGATGTTTCTATCTCTTTCTCTCCCTCTCTGAAACCAATAAAAATATATGTATTTTTTAAATGGGGCCCGAGCCAGTTTGGCTCAGTGGATAGAGTGCCGGCCTATGGACTGAAAAGTCCCAGGTTTGATTCCAACCAAGAACACATGCCTGGGTTGTGGGCTCGATCCCCCTAATAGGGGGCATGCAGGCAGCAGCCAATCAGTGATTCTTATCATTGATGTGTTTATCTCTCTATTTCTCTCCCTTCCTCTCTGAAATCAATAAAAAATATTTTAGAAAATAAAATAAAATGGGTGCATTGGCCCATGGATGACCCAATTCTCCTTAAGGCTCCAATGCCATTCAGGGTGCATGTGGGAGTCAACCAACTGATGTGTCTCTTTCACATGGATGTTTCTCTCTGTCTCTCCCCTCCCTTTCCACTCTGTAAAAATCAATGGAAGAAATTTCCTCAGATGAGGATTAACAACAACAACATTTTTTTTTTAATGGGTGCTAACTGTTGCACATACCCTGAAAAATAATTTCAGATCTAGCAAGTTAAAGATGTTAATATGCTTGTACTAAATAATTCCACTTCTTAACTATTTGCTCAAGATGAGCACGTTCCTGACTGTATTGGCAAAAGAAGTGGAAATCATTGAAATGTCCAGCAATAGAAAAGGACTCCATAAATTATGATATGGAATGGATTCAATAGTAAAAATAAGTGAACAAGAACTACATATGTCAACATGGGTAAATCTTACAAACAATGCTCAACAAAAGCAAGTCTAGAAGAACATATAATTTGAGGCCATTTATCATTTCGAAAATATGATAAACTAAACAATGTAGAGCTGAAGGATATGTACATGTGTGATAAATTAACAAACACTAGGGAATGAGGACCACAAACTAAGATCCTGGTCAACTGAAGGGGAGGAGAGCTGTGATGAGAAACATGCTGATGAGGTGTCCCGGAGATATTGTTAACTTGATGCATTACAGAGAACACAAGTGTCTACTATTTTTCTTTAAGCCATCCATACACATTATATATTTTGTGCACACCCATGTATAAACACATACATAATTTCATAAGTAAAATTACTTTTAGAGAATCATTAAATGGGGTCTGTAGTTATGTAAGTGCAAGTCCCGTCAGTAGATGTTCAGGGCTCTCTCTTCACTTCCTGGCTTGCAAAACTCTAGGGAAGTGAAGAGTCATTTGCATAACAATCTCAGGGGACTTCAGGGAGTGAAAGGATTGAAATACCAGCTCCTCAGGCAAAATACTTCTTATGGATGAGGACAACCCATCTCTTCTTCCAGCAGTTTGGCCTCCAATTCTCTCCTCTGTCAGGTGACCATGGCTCCAAAGCACAGCTTCTGCCCTACCCATCTACTTTACGTTTGTTGAACATTCCACTCTTCCAACTTTTCTCCTCTCTTCCTTTCTTCAGCTACTTTTCTAATTTTTTTTAACCTTCATTCTTCACTTGCCAAATTCTTCTAGCTCAAAGTAATAGAGAACATATGGAATGGGATGAAGAGAAAAAGACAAGAAAGCGCTTCTAAAAACTGTTTTAAATATACTTATTGTATCCCTGTAGGTAGTTGAGGAGGACAGATCCTTCCGTATTAAATAAGTATAGCAAATGTTGCAAAAAATGTCTTATTTATTTTATTCTTTATTGATTAAGGTATTAAGGTATTATATATGTCTCCTCTCCCTCCCTATTGCCCCCCCCCCCCAGCACATGCCCTCATCCCCCTTGTGTCCCACCCCTGAAATACATCAATCTGTTGCATGTTTCAATGTCTCTGGATCTTTGTTGTTCATCAGTTTATTTTGTTCATTATATTCCACATGCAATGGGTGAGATCATGTGGTACTTGAATTTCTCTGACTGGTTTATTTCGCTTAGAACAGCAGTTCTCAACTTGTGGGTCGCCACCCCTTTGGGGGTCGAACGACCCTTTCACAGAGCTCGCCTAAGACCACTGGAAAGCACATATATAATTACATATTGTTTTGTGATTAATCACTATGCTTTAATTATGTTCAATTTGTAACAATGAAATTGGGGGTCACCACAACATGAGGAACTGTATTAAAGGGTTGGTAGCTATGATGCGCACTGACCACCAGGGGGCAGACACTCCAAGCAGGAGCTGCCCCCTGGTGGTCAGTACGTTCCTACAGTGGCTGGCCAACCTCCTGCAGTTCTTCCCCCAAGCCGGCAGGGCCTGATTGGGACTGAATGAGATAGCCCCGATTGGCCCTGATCATCGGACAGGATGAGGTTCCCCAGCCATGCATGAGTTCATGCATTGGGCCTTTAGTAATGTAATAATTATGTATGGTGCCAAGTGGGTACTAGAATGATCAATTTGAATGTTATATGCCTAACCACTTCACTATACACTTAAAACAAACAAACAAAAAAAACTTGGAAGAAAGTTAATCATGTCCAAAGTAAAATAGGCCTTATCAAGTTAGAAAGCTTCTAAATTACTTTAAAATTATTTTACCTTCACCCTAGCTGGACAGAGTGTTGGCCTGCTGACTGAAGGGTCCCGGGTGCAATTCTGGTCAAGGGCACATGCTTAGATTGAGGTTTCAATCCCCTGTAGGGGGCGTGCAGGAGGCAGCCAATCAGTGATTGTCTCTCATCATTGATGTTTCTATCTCTCTCTCCTTGTCCCTTCCTCTCTGAAATCAATAAAAATATATTAAAAAATGATTTTACCTTGGCTTTTTAATCCTCAGACAAGTTAAAGTTCTTTAAGTTACATTAAGTATTATTAATTTAAGTTAATAATACTTAACTCATGTGCAATAATTAGAATAAGGAGTCCTAGTGCAATAAAAAGAGGGATAAAAATTAGAAATTCTAAATCTTGCCAGTGTCCTGAAGAAGGCTTAGCCTTTGCTTGTGGATTCAAGACCTGGTCAGCTGTCATGCTGGATGCACTTCGGTCCACTGTACTCTGTAGTTCATAGAAGCTGAAAGCATGGTTAGTCTAACCCAAAATGTTAGTCCCAATTGGGAGTGAGAGCTATCCAGGAATTTGGGGCCTGATTCCTGATTCTCCAAGTCCCTGGGCCAGATGCAAGACCACAGGGAAGTAGTGACTCAAGAAGATGATGAAGAGTTTGGCAGTATCTCATGTAAGTCAGAAGGCGAGCGGGTCCAGGTGGGTGTGCCTGACAGTGAGATGTGCAATGTGTTGAATACACCAGGGAAGGGCTGTGTGTGCGTAAAGAGCCAAAGGGTGCCCCAGGGACTCCAAGAAGCCAAGCTAGGTCAATTATGTATACAAGAAGAGGACAGTTAGGTCACTAGGAGAATTCAACTGCAGGCTGGAGCAGCTTGGCAATAATAAATAAAAATTTATAACAGACATGACAGCAGTATTTATCACACTTTCAGCATTTGGAAATGGCTTGTTATTAGCATGAATATTATAGCTCTGACCAGAAATTACTACTATTTGCATATGGTGCAGTAATTAAACTTGTGGTCTTCTTGTAATACTCCCCATTTTATTGTCCCCATACTTATTTATCACTTATTATGCACTAGAGGCCTGATGCATGAAATTTGTGCAAGGTAGGCCTTCCTTCCCTCTGGCACCTGGGACCCAGGCTTCCCTCGCTGCCCCAGCTTCATCTGGAAAGTTGTCCGGAAGGATGTCCAGAAGGATGTCTGGTCTAATTAGTTTATTATGCTTTTATTATTATAGATAGTATTATACTATGCACTATACTAAGTTCTAAAGATCTATACTAAGTTCTTTAAAACATTAACTTATTAAATCTTCCTAACAACCTACTAAGCAAGATTCCAGTAATATCTTCATTTTACAGATGAGGAAATAGAGGAACAGAAAGGATAACTGATTTGCCCAATGTCACATAGCTAACAAGTTATTCTGATTCAAGACTCCATGCTCTAAATCTCAGTGTTGTAATACTTCTCAAAAGCTTTGAAATATATGTTAATTCTAGAGAATTCCTCTTTCCTACTGACCTATGCCAGATCAGAAAAAAAAAATCTTTTAAAATGTTGTTATTGATAATGTTATTGATTTCAGAGGAGAAAGAAGGAAGAGAGAGAAATAGAAACATCAAAGATGAGAGAGAATCACCGATTGGCTGCCTCCTGCACTCCCTCCACTGGGGATCGAGCCCTCAACCCTGGCATGTGCCCTGACTGGGAATCAAACTATGACCTCCTGGTTCATGTGTCAATGCTCAATCACTGAGCCCACCGGCTGGGCCAGAAAAAATTCTTAAATGTGAGAGTGACACTCATACAAGCATAGCTATATATCTGATTATACAAAGGACCCACCAAAAATCTGAAACTTGGCAAGGGAAGGAGGGGGACACTCAGAGAGAGAGAAACATCGATATGAAAGAGACTCCTCAATTGTGTTGTCTCTCACATGTGCTCCCACCGGCACTGGGGAGCAAGCCTGTAACCAAGGTATGCGCCTTTGACCGGAATGGAACCCGAGATCCTTTGGTCCATAGGACAACACTATCCGCTGAACCAAACCGGCTATGGCCATAAGAAAACTTTGGCATTGAGGCCTTTAAATAATATAAAGTTGAAAGAGTGAAATTAATAAGTAAATGTGCTTGTTGATCCCATAGGAATTCACTTCTGTTTTTCTTAAATACAACATTGACTAGAGAGTTCTTAAATTGGAATATCTGCATTTTTTATAGTTGCAATATTAATAAATGTATAAATATAAGCAGTTCCTCTTGTGTTCCAGCTGGGTATAACTCATATTCCTAAATCTCAAATGCCCCAACTTTGAAAAAATATTTTAAACATTGTGCTGGTCACTTATTTACATGGGTTATTTCCTGCTGGTTTATATTAAATCTTAATGTACTTAAATAAGCCATGTATCTGCTCTACTATTAAATTTCTTTTATGTTTATATCTTATCTCACTAATTACATAATCACTTCCTTGAAGGTTTCCTATAGTTCTGTCATTTCTCCCATAGCAAATAAGATAGTTCCAGACACATAGCAGGTATTTAATAAATATGCTTTGATTAATTGAGTCCATTGGAGCTTTCTTTTGTTTAATGTTTGCAATGCTAATCACTATTGTGGGCCCATTTAGTTATTATAATTATATCAAAACCAAGCATGGTACCTATGGTAATGCTTTCCTCTAAGTTTGTACCTTCTTAAAATTCACCCAGACATGTAAGACACTCTTGCAAGCATGCGCTCATGCACACACACACACACACACACACACACACACTTATTGGAGATTGAAAATGGAGAGTAAAACTGATGTTTTCTGTAGGAGAAATACATTGTCCCTTCCACATCTGATACCTCTCTACCCCAAGGTTCTCCTCAGAGATATCATTTGTGCAAATATTTATCTTTTCAATAAACTTTATTTTATGACTTCTATATTGTCTGTCTTCAGACACTCTCATAGGGGAAATAGGAAAATATACTCATTTGTGATAAACGACGAAGTAAAGTGAATAAAGGGTTTTGGGGAGCACATAGAAGGAATAGCTACCTTACACCTGGATGGGAGAAATGGGGAAGGATAGTACAGATAATCCTTCTGTGGAAATAGTGGGCAGAAGCCTAAAAGATAAACCAGAGCATCCAGTTTCCTAGCTGTCTGTCACTGTATATCAAATTATCCCTAATAGAGTGGGCATAAAACAGCAAGTATTTATTATCATTACCCCTCCTGGTTCTAGAATGGACCAGGTAGGCATTCCAGATCATGATCCCGGTTATGGACTAAATGTTTATGTCCCCTCAAAATTTGTATGATGAAGCCTTATCTCTCATTGTGATGGTAGGTGGAGACGGGGCCTTTAGGAGGTAATTGGGGTTAAATGAGGTTAAGAGGGTGGAACTCTCATATTGAGATTAGTGCCCCAACAGAAAGAGATACCAGAGAGTTGCTCTCTCTCCCCACCATGTGAGAACAGAGCAAGAAGGTAGCCAACCCTCTACACACAAGGCAGAGAGCTCTCACCAGACCCTGACCACGCTAGCACCCTATTCTCAGACTTCCAGCCTCTAGACTGTGGGAAAAGGCATTTCCGTTGTTTAAACCACTCAGTCTGTGCCATTGTGCTATGGTAATCTGTGCTGATTAATATTAAAATGAGATTTTTTTTTAATTCAGTACATTAATTTCATATTAATATCAATATGTTAAAAGGTCTCTATTGTAGTGATAGTCAGATGGCATTTGAGGCTAGAGTCATCTCAAAGGCTCCCCCCTCTCCACCCTGCCCCCAGGGAGTGGACTAAGAAAACTCAAACAGTTGGAATCAGAAAGTATTGGGGCTCCACAGGCATTTCTCAAGTTCTAGCATTTTCTCCATCAGGTCTTGCCAGCAGCGTGGTTTCAGCATAGTCAGCCTCATTACTCGGTGGCCAAAGGGACGTGTCTCAATAGAGAGTCAAAGCCAGGCAGAAGCTTCATCGCCTTTAAGACTCATCCTCAGCCTCCTGGCAGCATCCCTTAGCAAGGCATTAAAGCCAACACATGACCAAGGGGAGACGAACTTGACCCCACCTCCTGACTGAAGAAGTATGAAAGAATGTGTGCGTATGCTTTAAAGCCGCCGCACCCAGTGAAGAAATAGCCCGTGCACGTGTGATGTGTGCATTTTTATGTCTGTGTGCTGGTCAGGAGAGAAGGCAGAAAAGGAGGCTGGCTTGGTGAGGAGTACAGTGGCAGAGTGCTCATGGGCTTCTGCGGAATTATATCCAATGCATTCTCACAGAGCTCTTCATGCCGCCATGTCCAATAGACGGCTTTTAGTCCTTCACTTCTTTGATAGTCCTCGCTGTTTCCCTACGCCCCAGGAAGAGTTCATTCTTTGTCTCTCATTATGTCCTATCTCTCCTGCCTGTTATGTTTGCTTTTTCTCCTTTATTATGCCATATCCTGTAACTCACTTATCCCGATATTCTGTCTCCTACATGATGCTCCAATCTGTCCACCCCTCTCCACCCTAACTACCAGCAGCCTTGGTCCCTATCACTGTGGTCATTTCTCTCATTCATCATATATTTCCTGAGCCAAAATGAAGGGGCGAGGGGCACAATACACATTTAAATAAATTGATTAAGGAAGACCTCGTGAGAAAATGATTTCTTTTTGTTTTTTTTTCTCTTTTTTTAATTAAATCTTTATTGTTCAGGTTATTATAGTTGTTCCTCCTTTTCCCCCCATAGCACCCCTCCACCCGGTCACCACACCCCCTCTACCCTCCACCCCCCCTCCCCCCCCCCATAGGT
>NW_006300375.1:4591434-4599014 GCF_000327345.1 Myotis davidii
TATGAGTCTCCCCGTTTCTCCCCGTATGAGTCTGGGTCCCCAGAGACTCGCCCGGAACTGGAGTTCAGAGCAGTCGGGAGCTTGAGACTCCCTCCCAATTGAAAAAGACAACCGCATCCTCAGTTGCCAGCCCTTTCCACGCGTGCCTCCGTACCTCTGCACTTTACTTCCACAGCTCCTCTGAGTCTCAGTGTGCTTTTTTCTTTCCTTCTAGTTGTAGAATTTCCACTCAGCCAGCCTTCCTGTGGTTCTGGATGATGTCCATTTTGTCTTTTAGTTGTATTTTTGAATTTGTTGTGGGAGGCAGCAATTTCCAGTGTTGACCTATGCCGCCATCTTGGTTTCTCTTTTGAGAAAATGATTTTTAAGCACAAAATGTTGAATGGGTGAGGGAAAAAGCCTTGTGAACATTTGGGAACATAGATATTCTCCTGAGTTAAGGGAGCAGCCAATACAAAGACCATGTTGTAGAAGTGTGCCTGGCATATACAAAGATGGACAAGCTGATCGGTGAGTCTAGAACTGAGTGATATAGGGAGAGAGTAATAGCAGTTAAGGTCACAGTTAAAAGTGGATGGTGGGCAGATTACCTGAGATCTTGAAGAAAATTTCATGAACTTTGCCTTATACTCTGAGTGAGGGTTTTACGCCAATGAGTGACATGAATCAGCACTTTAATAGGGATACTGAGTACTGGGTTGAGATTACATGGGAGTAGGGGGTGAGGAGAGTGGCAGAAATGGAAGCCCCCTTTCCTGTGATTAAAGTCAACGGTGGCTTTGACCACTTGCTTAGAATATTGCAATAGCAAAGGGATTATTATTTGTTTTCATTTACAGATTGGAAATGTTTTAGCATATGAATATGCTCAAGTGGAAGAGACAGCTTCTGTGCTGGTATGGAAATAAGAGATTTACATGGCAGTCCATGAAAATAATCATGTTGGTGGGTAAAAAGCAATCTGAGAAACTTCTGACACAGTGGCCTGTTTTCTCTGTGCATGAGCGGGTGAAGTCATGGGCTATCTAAGCAAGACATGATAGGATGAGAGTGGCCCTCACTCTCCATCCGACTCCTTTAAGGGATGTGATCCTAATACATCAGAAGTTATGCCACACTGCTTTAGGCTCTGGTATAGGCACTCACTACTATGCCAGAAGTGTTTTTCCGTACTTGAGCCTAAGATTAGCATTGTAATACACAAGGTTATTAATATGTATTTACTACCTTTCCTCCTTCATGTTGTTCAGTCTGTGTAAATAATTCCACTCCTTCTGGAGTTACTCAAGTGAAAAGCTGTTTAATAACATATTAATGGCTGTATTTTGGATAATCTGTTCTTGCCACTTACAACTTAGTGGTTTTCAATTTAACAGCACTATGTGTTTTCTTTATATGTAACTAGAGGCCCAGTGCATGAATTCATGCACTGGTGGAGTCTGGCAGGCCCAGCCCTAATCGGGGCGGATCAGGGCTGAGCCTGTCGGGAGGAGGAGACGGCAGGAAATTGGCCAGCCAGCCCTACTCCCTATTGGGGTAGGGTGGGTAATCAGGGGTGGGGCCAGACAGGGGGAGGGGCTGCAGGCTGATTGGGGTGGTAGGGGCTCATTGGGGGTGAGGCTGGCTGGGGGGAGGGGCTGCAGGAGGTTGGCCAGCTGGCCCTGCCTCTTATTGGGGTATGGGGGCAATCAAGGGTGGGACCAGCCAGGGGGAGGGGCTTTGAGCCAATGGCATGGGAAAGGCCAATCAGGGGCAGGGCGACTGGGGGAAGTGGCTGTGAGAGGTTGGCTGCCAGCCCCACCCCCAGATCTGGTCAGTTTGCTGGCCACAGTGGGCGTCATAGCGACTGGTCGTTCTGGTTGTCACAGCGTTCTGGCCGCTGGCTTTTTATATATATAGATGTCCTCATTTGTGTGGGATTCTGTGTTCGGTTGGAAGTCACATGGGCCTGTATTTGTACCCACTTTCCTCTGCTCTGGAGGCTGCCCACTTACATCTTTGAGATGTGCCTCTGAGGTGGGCTGAAGTCTGTTTTACATGTAGTCCATGTCAAGTCAAATTCCAAACAAAATCTTCCAATTTGTTGCAATTCTAACACTCGTCTCTATCTGGAAACAAAGAACAGAAATTGATGTATTTATATAGACCACTAAAATATGCTAGGAGACCACGGGGGGTGCTTTTTTAGGGGCCCTAGAAACTGCTTAAAATCTCAACCAGTCATTCTGCTTTCTTTGAAAAGTGAACAGCTTTGGAAGGAGTATGTAATTCATTCTGAACTTATCAGGTATCTATCATTCAGTGTAATGCAAGTCTGGGAAGATTTGATGGGGAGGGAAAAGAAGAAAGCTTGAATGTAGGGCACTGCTGGAAACTGAGAGTGGTGTGTTAACAGAGGGAAAACACAGTGGATAAAGTTCGCCTCCTTCACCAGTGAGGACAAGCATATCTTGATAATAACTTTAACAGCTGAGGAGCTTTAGTGTGAAAAATTATTAACAAAAAGGACAGAGGAAAAGTTTTTATGATAGAAAACACCTGCCTGAAAGGAGCTGATAAGTGTTTCGTTATTTTGAATTTAGAGTTTATTACTTAGAATATTCACAGAGTGTTCAAAGACTTCCACTATGTCTTCATGGCATAGCTAGACACTCTCTGATAAATGCACTTGGGACACATTCTCCCCTAGTAAGACTTGGCCACAACCTTTGCTGGGGAATATTTTACAACCTATTGTGCTATCCAGCTCCAGATCTGACAAGTCACATTCTATTCCCTTCTCACAGATGGGCCAGCACGAGTGTTTTCACAGGCTGCTGCGATAGAGTTTGAGTCATATTGCATGTAACCTCAGCCTGTAGTGATTCATTTGAATCTTTAACTAAGCTTTATTGTTGGGATGTGGTCTGCAAATGTGACTCTATACTCTTCTTGGGAATATAGAGGGAGTTGGGGCTATTACTGAGTCTGAATTAGTGGGAGTTTAGACCAAAGGGGAAGCAAAACCTCTACAGAAAGGATGCTAGAAGGGTGGAGGGAAGTGTGAGGGGCCAAGTATGACACTATCTGGCTTCTGTCCTCTAGATTAGAAAATGAAGTGACTCCAGCAATGTGACTCTAAGGAAGTTTCCTGTTTTCCTCTCGTGAGAGCCAAGTGAGGGCTTTAACTCACAGAGGGAGCAAACGTCCTGTGAGACACAGTATTAGAACCAATGGAATGTTTTACCTGGAGTAGAGAAACTTGCAAGTGTCCAAAGGAGTCTGCGAGCCAAATGCAGACACCAGCCAGAATCAATGAAAACTGATGCTTCCTGGAGCTAGAGGGCGCTGAGGGTGCATACCAGAGTAGGAGACAGACTACCTGACTTGAGGTCCTCAACCCCACATCTCAATCAAAAAAGGGGAGGGAAAGACTGAAGCAATATTAGCAAATCAACACTGTGTAGTGAGTGCTTCATAGTTTACTATTTGTTAGCCACAATTTATGGATAAGAATTTATGGATAAGAATCTTATGAATGTGAATCTCTTATTCTTAGATAACTCATTCTACATAATTCCTCTATTTAGTGTCAAAACTATGACTAGGACCCAATTCTCTTTTTATGTTCTTTCCAGTATACCAAAATACACAGCCATGCCATTGGTACGATGTGAAACAAGCTAATGTATAAGAAGTGTTCATATGAAGTATATCTCTGCATATTAGTGATAGGAGTTCCATTGATAAACTGATTAACATGTCAAAGTCAGAGGTCCAGTTTTTCAATAAAGAAATAGTCACTGCCCTGACCAGTTTGGCTCAGTGGCTAGAGCAGGGGTGGGCAAACGTTTTGACTCGAGGGCCACAGTGGGTTCTTAAACTGGACTGGAGGGCCGGAACAAAAGCATGGAGGGAGTGTTTGTGTTAACTAATATAAATTCAAAGTAAACATCATTACATAAAAGGGTGCGGTCTTTTTTTTTTTTTTTTAGTTTTATTCATTTCAAACGGGCCGGATCCGGCCGGGGGGCCGTAGTTTGCCCACGGCTGGGCTAGAGTGTCGGCCTGTGGACTGAGGAGTCCCAGGTTCGATTCCAGTTGGGGGCATGTACCTTGGTTGCGGGCACATCCTCGGTGTGGGGGTTGTGGGAGGCAGCTGATGGATGTTTCTCTCTCATGGATGTTTCTAACTCTCTATCCCTCTCCCTTCCTCTCTGTAAAAAATCAATAAAATACATTTTTTTAAAAAAAGAAAAAAAGAATCACTTATGTGGGGGTGGGGGGACAAAGAGACCAAAGAACTTACATACTTACATGCATAGCCCATGGACATGGACAATAGGGTGGTGAAGACCTGGGGCATGGTGGGCAAAGGGGGGGGATGGGAAACATCTGTAATACTGTCAACAATAAACATATATACATATATATATATTGAAATAGTCATGACCATTTTTCTCCCTTCACAGCCACTGTATTTAACATTGGATTTATTCTGCCATCTGGTGGAATATTGACAAACTACAAGTAAACCTAAGGAATTCCCTGAAGTGGGTAATTCAATCTTTTTTTTTAATTAATGTCTTTATGTCTTCATCTTTACCCTACCTCTTTAAAACACTTCTATGTGCAGATTATTTTTTATTATTATTATTAGTTAAGGTATTACAAATGTTTCCTTATCCCCCCCCACCCCCCATAGATGAGCATTATTATTATTAGTATTATTATTTTTCATTTCTTCACCAGATATTTTCCTTTCAAGTTCCTGATAGTCACATTGCTTTTGGCATGATCCCCCGATACCTCACATGCTCCCATCCCCCTGTTGTCCATGTCCATTGGTTTGGCTTATATACGTGTATACAAGTCCTTCGGTTGATCTCTTCCCCTTACCCCCGCCCTCCCCTACTTTCCTTCTGGGGATTGATAGCCTGATCGCTGTTTCTCAGTCTTTGGGTCTGTCCCTTTTCATCAGTCTATATTGTTCTCAAGTGATGCCGAATTCATATTATTTGGTGACATAAAAATCCTCTTTATACCTCCTATTTCATACAAGACCCCTCTGCCAGAAAAAAAGATGACAACTCTCTTTCATTGTAGCACTCGCTTTATCGCTTTATTGCAGTGGTCTGGAACTGAACTCCCAATATCTCTGAGGGGTGCCTGTAAATACTTTTGTTATTAGAAAAATAATTTTGCCTTTTTTTTTAACTTTTGATTATAGAAATGGTGTTTAATATTGCTACTATAGGCAGCTGTTATTGTCTATTCATAGACTATTTACGTATTACTCCTATTTCCCTTTGCCAACTGTTCTCAGACGCTAGTAAGCTTATGTCTACACATTTCAGAAATGCTCCGTTCTACACACTTATGAAGGGAAACTGTGACAAAGCTAGGAAAAACATAGATTTTACAATAGTTCTTTACTTGTGCTACAGCTGAGCCAGCAGCCTCAGCGTCACCTGCATGCCCTGAATCAGAACCTGCAGTGTAACAGGATCCCCCGGAGACTTATGACTAATCATTTAAAAATATTGGTCCTATAAGTTTGTGAAGTCTCTATCTCTATTGGCTACTACTGTAGTCATTTCCCTTCCCCCGCTCCCCTTTCCCATGCCACCCCATCCCTGCCACCAGCTCACATGTAGCAGTTTTCATAGACTATTTTTATTGATTTTTTACAGAGAGGAAGGGAGAGGGATAGAGAGTTAGAAACATTCATGAGAGAGAAACATCCATCAGCTGCCTCCTGCACACCCCCTACTGGGGATGTGCCCGCAACCAACGTACATACCCTTGACCGGAATCGAACCTGGGACTCTTCAGTCCCCAGGCCAAAGCTCTAGCGACTGAGCCATACTGGTCAGGGCAGGAAATCACAATTTTTAAACAATGTCACATATTAATGAAAAATCATTTCCATGTATTTTCTCTTCCTGTGTTGTTTTTCTTTTAGTAACTCCTTTAGGGCACACTTAACTCTGGTATCAGTTTTCAAAAGAAACTGCTTACTCAGAAACCCAGTCTGTGTGGGTCTGGGTCTGAGCTTCTGAGTGAGCAGTGATTGTTCAATCCAGATGTAGAAAAATAGTCACTGGGGGGGGAAATGAATTGTTCAATGTCCCACGGTGGACCTGTTGATGAACAAACTTATGTTCACAGGCACAGCCCAAGATTCTCTACAGCGACCAGGTCCCCTGTTCTGGGAACGTAGTTCAGAAAAACATTTTGCCAGATTCACGGTGAATCACCTGATGAGTAATATGCCGTTGGAATCTGTGAGTTTAGTGAAGTCTTATCTCCATGGTGGGTTGGAATACAAGTGTCCGGATACTTAAACCATTGTCTTATAGCAAAACAGTGTGGCTACTGCTTAGCAGTACTTCTTTTGATATTTACAAAAGAACAGAATTAAAAGAAAGGAATAAGCATGTCTTTGTGGTTTATATGTTTTTATAATAAAATCTCTACTCTTTGTTTCAAAAATCAGAAATGATTATGCTGCCCTGCTACGGGTGTTGTTGGGGAGCACACTATATATGTGAATAAAAATGTGAAATGATTGTTTCTTGAATATAATAGAAACCGATTAAACATTTGTGGACTCACTATAATGAATAATCTAACTCAAAGGGAAATACAAATGTTTCTTTTGCTGATAAGTTATACATAACTGTGCTATTATAAGTGTATACTTGTATATCAATATTTTGTGTGTTAAAATAGTCAAATTATCATAGGATAATTGCAGCATATATCAGGCTTTTTTCTTTGGCATTTTGCATTGGGTCCTTTTTATTCTAAACTTCCTGATGTTAACTTTAAGTACAGTCATTTTCTCCAGTGTAAGGCTTTTACTATGATAAGATGGAAACAATCTCCACTGGTTTCAATATTATCATGGCATTGGACCATTTTTTCATTTTCAAAAGGAAAGAAAACTCACAGCAATATACATTGAAAAACAATTTTCAATCACATTCAGAATGTGCTAAGTTTTGTTTCAATCTGACCAATTTAGAAAATATGAATGTCTTTTAAATAAAATAATCTCTTTGTTTTGCTTCTGTGTCTCATATATTAGTTTTTATCTGAAAGGTATAGTAATAAGAGGGCCATCACTGTCCCTGTGAAGTAAATTGAGATTTTTTTATTTCCTTTTTTGGTCATGTGACTGTATTTCTTAACTAGTGTGACCAATGTGGTTTAAAATAAAAATTATGCTATTACTAATGAAAAGTGTGTTGGCAGCTGTGCTGGTAATAGCCAAATGTCACAGAGCACTCATTTTCCTCTTGCTTTGGTGATTGTGAAAAAGTTTTAATAAAGAAAATAATGGAATGGTTAATGTTACAACAAAGTAAAATTTTACTTTGATTTACTGAAAAGATACACGATAATAAGCAGCCAATTCATTATTAGTCACAAAACATAGCAGTTAGGCATCAAATAATTTTTCTTCTACCTTTGGAAGCTAATTGAGATTTCAGGCACAATACAGGTTACTGGGGGGAAAAAACACCCACATTTTACAAAATTAATGGTAAATTAGATTTAAGCAACAGTTTCAAAATGGAAAAAAGAAAAAGAGT